>NW_003803357.1:189636-193228 GCF_000002495.2 Pyricularia oryzae 70-15
GGTGAGGCCATGACGACCAGCGCCCGGAGGGCGAAAATTCTTCAGCTGTTAAGCTTATTGGTGTGTTTGGGTGTGAATCGCTAACAAAGGTGGGTCTGACCCATGAATGGTGGAGGATGCTTGACTGGTCCCGACAGAGACGAGCCGTTTCCTTTTCTGCGTGCCGGGATCGTCCTACGTACTGCGTTGAGGTGCCTTTGTTCGGTTTCTGACTTGGTTGCAGACACATGGGAAGCGACCGACCGTCAGTTGACTTTCTAATTAATTGAGTGGATATAGCAGGATTCTGTACAAATCGATACCTTTTTGCTGATCCCGGCAGCCCGCAGCCTACGTTTTTACCACTTAAAGACATTTACTTTAATCCGCAACGTTTTGGGAAAATTGAAACTGAACGTCGAGGACTGCCAAAGATCAGGAATGTGGACCCGATTTCCGAAGACCATGACGAGCGAGTTAAACATGAGTCTTCAATCCAACATTACAAAATGACTAAATGGGCTTACAGAATGACAAGCACCTTTCCCTCCGCGATTCCCACCAATATTGGAACCAGAATTGCACCCTCAGAGATCATCAGTCACCGCGAATCGCTTTTTTCATCCCATCTCCGTTTGGCTACGAGGCCACGGTAGCCTTGGTCTTCGATACTGTACGTGGTGCAGCTTGCGCGCTTTTCTAGGCAAATTCTGTCCATCGTGCATCAGTCGTAGGCATGGGCCCTTTAGGCCAGTGGCTTTGCACCCTCGCCGAGTGGCTAACCGTCATCCCAATTTAACTAGAGCACCTCGGCAGCTACCGAGAAATGAGGGCTACTCTTGTACTGCGTAAAGCCATGGTGGGCTCAAGTCATCACTGTGGCTTTTGCGAGCGTTCGTGTCATGGACTATGGGTGCATGGCTGAATGAATGCATGAATCCAAACTGAAGTACCGGACGTTATCTCTACCTAGGTGCCAGCCAAGCGCGTCTGCAATGTGGGGGGCAACGGTGTAGCCTGTCACGTGGGATGAATGCCCATGCACACGGGTACATTCACCTGGAAATAAATGTCCGACCTGCTGAAGGCTGTCAGGTCCTCATACTAGTCTAGTCAATCTTGTTATGTCACACCTTTGCGATACCTCCGGGCACAAATCCCCAGGTCCTCGCGTCAGGAGCCGTCGGGTCTTTTTTCCGCAATGACAGTTTTGATCTAGACTCCTTGGCTATACGAAAAGCCTATTAGTCTAGCATTAATCGATACCCCGGAGATCCTGTTTGTCATCCAAACACGCTGCCTTTTGCCCAAGTTTCGGCACATGTCGAGACTGTGCAGCACGGGGTGAACAGAGTACATAAAAGACATGGAGAATACAAAGTAAAACCAGCCTGGCTGGTCAGCGCACCGCACCAGTTTGTGACCCTTCAATCCTTGGACGTAGCAAAAAGGGTGAAATTAGGGATAAAAGTACGACGTACAGTAGTGCCACGGGGTATACAATTTAACTTAACTTTCCAGTATCAGTTTTGACGCAGCTAGCTACCTTATGTATTGCTGTAGCACTCTCACCCCCTGAAGATTCACAACGTAGTACAAAGCTCCGAAGAGGTATTGGCTACTACACTGTTACTGCCAGCAGGCTGAGTCAGATCACTCACCACATCCCGGAATAAAGTCAATATGTGGAGACCAAACTTTTGGATCGCTCCAGGGAGACCCCACGACATTTTTAGAAGAGAATGACTTGATGCGGCGGATTCAGTCTTCATCACGTGTTTACCACGTACTGCTCCTCAATGTTTCGGTATGTGCGGCATTGACTGTACCCTGGCTGCTAGTAGTAACTCGTCGCTCAAGATGCTCATAACAGGCTTTCCCTGACAGTGGCCGACCCAGATCATTGGAAACTCCAAACTCTATCCAGGTACTTTAGGCTGTCTATACGTAGAAGGGATGATATTTCTCCGGATGAGATGAGCCCTTAATATCCCCAACCTTGCGCCCTGTTGAACTTCCGGTCCCTGCGTCCCGCTGAGTTTGCATGTCACAAAATTGATTCAAAAAGTCGAGTGAGGAAGTTGTTCTGCAGTCTTTTCTAGAATGGCACGTCCAAATACACGTACCTTGGGATTGTGCCTTGGGGTTGTGCGATTAAAATAACATGCTCTCGTGTTTTAGGGAATAGTGGGCCGTCATCGGCAACAGCTTCTTTTCCCAAAACAGTCAGTCGCTCCAAGATGGAGGTAGTACTCGAGGTCAGTGCGGTAGTCAATAAACCAGTTGGCCATGCCACATCCCGGTTCGATACTACACTGCGCAAGCTGACAACCTGGCTTTTTCCACCCAGACTTTCGTTTAACAATGAATAAGATTTCAAGCCCTTTTGGTTTCGAAACATTTGTCGAATCTCCGGCTCAGAAATAATTGTGTTTTACCACAGCCAAAAGCCGACAAAAGCTGGGTAGGTGGGGCAGATCGGAGAGTCTGATCGCAACTCCACCGGCAATCTTGGGACCTCCACAAGACCACAAGAATCATTTAAGACTGCCTGGAAAGAATGCTGGTGGAGTTTGGGAAATTCCCCGTCGTTTGTCTTCTCATCGTCGCTCACTGTCTTTCTCTAAAGCTCTCGCTCCTTTTTTAATCTTCTTTCCTTTCTCCTTACTAATTGGTGCGCCTCTAAACTTCTTTTCTTGTCTGCCGCTTTTATTTCCAGGATCGCAGATACAGCAGAGCTGTCATCGTTACACTCTCTACCCAGAATTCGGTCTCCAACAACAAAGAACAAAATGGACAGCTTCAACAACACCCGTGGCGGACAGTCCGATGTCGCCCACTCTACATCCACCTCCCTCGACAGAAATTTTGATGTCCAACACTCGGAACCCAAGGAGATCATGGAGCACTACCCGGAACTTTCTGCTCCTACCAGAATGATGTCTTCATCCTCAAGTGGCTCCTTTCTCGCCAAGCGCATGACGCTTTCACGACTTTTGCTGTGCGGAACCGTCATATACTGCATCGACTTTGGCATGTTCCTCTTCAGCGGCCTGACCGGCTCGACCGCCCTCACGACGACCACCAAGTTCGTCGCCGTCATCACCGCCGTCGCCCTGGTGATAGCGATCCCCATGTACGACTCCGCCGAGGGCGAAGACGACGAGGAGCGCGTCTTCACCGGATACCCAGACCTCTTCTCCGACCTCACCGGCAGGCCAGTCGAGAGGCCGGCCATCCAGATCGAAGAGGGCAAGACGATCGACGGCCGCAGGCCCCAATTCATCTCCATCGGCGACAAGCGCAAGGACATGCTCCCCGTCATCACCTTCAAGCCCGCCGACGTGTCAGGCGACGACCACGACTCGTCCGCCTCGGCGTCGGACTACTGCGGCTCGCCTGCATTTGGCGACTCGTCCGCGTCCGACTGCTCGTCGCCCACCATCTCTCCCTGGTCAGACTACTTTCCGGAATCTCGCGAGCGGGATTGCACGCAGGAGAAGCTCCTCCCCGCCGGCCGGCGGTCATGAACTTTTGGTGACGTCTGTGCCGTCGCAAAAGAAAAAAAAAAACTTTCTCTCCTTGTTACGATTATCGGGGGTGGAACTAGCAG
>NW_003803357.1:193328-223050 GCF_000002495.2 Pyricularia oryzae 70-15
GGAATTTCCATTCCCTATATGCGGGGGACCGTTCACAGAGTTCTTTACGCCACCAGTCCTTCTCTATATTCGAAAGAATGGCTCTGAGGACCGTGCCGGCACCGCTATACGTGGTTTGCTGAGCCCTCGGGTCTGGGTCCGGCGGTCCGGCGGAGCCGGCCTTGGCCAGCTCGTCAGCCCGGTCGTTTCCCGGGATTCCCTGGTGCCCAGGGCACCAACGGACCCGAACCTCGGTACCTTGTTTTCGGAGTAGATCGACAAGGTTATGGAACTCCAGAAAGGCCCATTGGGACGAACGCGGCGCGTCGCCTCTAAGACCCCAAATAACCGAGGTGCTGTCCACACAAATCCAGATCCGGGCGCCTGGCTGGGCCTTGGCTGCCGCCTGTAGCCCTTTTAGGGCGCCAATCGCCTCGGCGTCGAAAACGTGGCTTTCCGGCGTAATAGATGCGGAGCCTGCGGCAAATTCCAGGCCCGCCCTAAAAGCGGCCCATCCGTACCCTATTTGGACGCAGTTGTTTTCGTGTTTTTCCGAACCATCCGTATATACCACGATATCGTCAGGTGATACCATGTCCAGCCATTCGATAAAGCGGCGGGCCGCTTCCTCTTTCGGGACTCCTCCGGTGGGGTCAGTGCGAGAATCCGGGGCATTGCGAGGTGCGCGCAACTCTAGTCTCCGGATCCGCGGGAGAAGTTGTGCAGCCGTTTGCAGGGTCGTGGCCGAATGGCCCGAGTTGCGGGCACGAGGTGTTTCACGCAGGCGGCTGACAAGGGGGTGCCCCTTGTCCGCGAGCCTTAGTCGCCTTGCATTTCCTACAGTAAATTATAGTCACAGGGTTGGACCAGACCCTCTAACGGACAGGCCAGCTAGAGCCCTCCTAGTCGCTGGATACCCAGCCTGCCACGTAAATACAAGGTTTGCACCTTAAGCCTACCGCATCCACAAAAAGGCCTCTTGGTAGACCGACGCGCGCATCCGTCCTCTCCGGCTAAAATAGCGTCTCTTCCGCCTAACATGCCGACGACATCATCTGCCCCGGTGTACGTCCCTAGTGCGAGTAGAAAGCTTCGAAAAGCCGGCGACACCCCGTACATGTCCATCCACAGCTTAGTCCCCCGTTGGTTCCTGGGCTAGCCCAGCGCCACAATGTGGACATGAATGCAATCGAGTTCTTCCCGTCCTCCAGACCCGGCGCAGATTCCCAGTGCGAGTGAGAAGCATGGGGCGCCTCAGTCACACTATTCCACCACGGCCCACCGTCCACGGGGTGTACCAAGGGTGCGAACCAAGGCCGTGCCCACGTTTCTTGCTTCCCGTTACCCAAAGCCGTCTCCAGCAATGGGCCGACCACGTCTTGCTGTCGGGACCCTTTGGAGACTGCCGCGCCGGCACAGTGCTTCCGGTCCACGTACAACTAACCAACCCCCGTAACGGCACTACCTCCTCGCTGCAGGCAATCCCAGAAGGTGTGAGGGGGTGAGAGGGTGCCCTGTCGATTCGAAGAACCGTCGGGTGGTTCTCAGCCTAATTTCCCTTTCTTTTAAACCGTATTGTCTAGCCTTCCGGGGAAGGACGCCTGCCTTTCCGGCTGGCAAAGTTTTTTTGTGCCACGCTGGCTCGCATCGCGAGATTGGGCCTTGTCTTGTGCGCCTCTATGCGGGTGGCGCGCCGAGCCGCCGATCGGACTCTTCCTTCACCGCGATCAATGGAAAACTCGTCAAAGGGGAGATCTGTCGATTATACATGGGTGTTGCGAGGAAAGGCGTTCCGTGTAGTGACGGTGCTTAGGGCGACAGGTTGAAGAGTTTTTCGTGTGTGCGCGCCTGTTAGGGCTACAGGCGGAAGTCCCGCGCAAACGTTAACAGCATGGTCCGTGCGCCCATACTGAAAATTTTGTGTACGGGAGAGAGTTGGTATATCATGGACAGGAAGTACGCATCACCTTGAACCCAGCGTTTTCACACTTGTGGTCTAGGTTCCAACGTGCACATAATATCGTCTTGCAGTACAATACTGGTATTAACCGGATCAGGCCCTTTAGCCAACATTCTAACCTCTGCATTGGCCCAGAGGAAAACCCAAGCCAGCCTTGTATTGACATGTGATTCACTCGCTCCTCAGTGATCGTGTGAACTTCTGCTTCGATCAAACCCCATTAGGCTAGTATATCCCACTGTTTCCAGCAACACCTTCTCCAGCCGTGCTGCCAAACACTTCTGTTCCACAGACCTCGGCAATGATGAGGAAAGAAAAGGTTAGCGCCCCTTTTCGGTCTTTACCACCTCCTCAAATGGCTTCCAAAGCCCTGCAAACAGCCTCGTGAGCAATCCACAGCTAGGACAGGCATTGGCTCACGCAGGAAGCCGCACCAGACGGTGCACAAGCCGACAGAAAAGTTCGAATGGCCATGCGGGCTGGATGCACCTATTTCTCCACGGGTTGACCTCCAGCAGCGTGTCCCAGACCATACTGAATCTGTTAGTCCTTTGACCATTAAAAGTTGTGCCTGGCTGAGGCTTGCATCTGCCAAACATTTCCAGACAGCCCACTGAGCATCGGCAGGGCTGACAATGGGATATGCGGCCCAAATTTCAACACGGGGTGGTGGTATTCTTGGTTGCCTCCCCGTGGAGTAAGCGGCTTGATCGGCTAGGGTTTTGCTGCTGGTCATTGTGCCAAGCCAGAGTTCAGTTGTCCCGTCGCCCTCAATTTCGCAACCACAGGGGAGTGGTCTGCAAGGCCATAATTGCATCCACCAGTCTGATAATCTTGGCGGTCAAGCGGTCGTGGCCCATCAAGATTTTAGGAACGGATCCATATTAGAATGCTTATTCCTTCCCCTTGGTGTCTATCAATCAACGCAGTAAGAACCGGGCCTAGAGGTAATGCAATTGGTTTGCTTATGTTCCCGGGCCATTGCTGGTTGGCCCTTTTCCCCCTCTTTCTCGTCCTCTACCGTACACATCCTCCTTGCTCCATCTTCTGCGTGTAGTACAGCAACCCGGCTTGTAAGTTTCTCGTCAGCTTTCTTACCGATGGCCTCTCTGGATGTGATTCGACTACAACTTTATTTGCTGAGCATTACACCTGCACATTGTTTCGGTGGGAGAAATCCACTGTCGACGCCTGGGATTTCACCCATCGGCCTTTTGTAATTCAGATGCCACCAAACAGCGGGGGCAGGGGGTCCATCGGGATGGACTCTCTCGAGAAACACCACCACACACCTTTGAGCTCAGAAGATTACATCCCGATTCTCATCCTCTCTCCGTCTCTCAAGAAGGTCCTGATCCAATGCAGTCTACGAGAAGTGTCACTGTCGAAACCAGAGACAAAGTACGAGGCCCTGTCGTACGTCTGGGGATCGCCAGACGGCACCATGCCAATCTTGTGTGATTGAAAGGGACTACTTGTTACGCCAAAATGCCTCAACGCCCTGATTCACCTTTGGCGCCGGTTCCGAGCCAGGGCTTTGTGGATCGATGCCATCTGTGTCGATCAAGGCCGAGACGGCGTCAGCACCCGAGCGCGCAACCTGCGAATCCCGCGCGTGGGCTAAATTTACCATGAAGCATCGCGCGTTGTCATTTTGCTTGATCTGACAAGCGCTGATTAGCAAAGATGTTCAGATGGGTCCAGTTGGAAAGATGTGCGGCAAACCGTATGTTCTGGCCTTTGGTATTGTTTATAGGCTGGGTGTTGAAGACATTCAAGTCAACCTAAAGGTACCAAGGGCCCAAAAGCTAACGCCAATCCTTCCGTAGCTTGGATCTTCCCTAGAACTCCCGACCAAAAGACAGCCGCGGAATTACTAGAATTCTCTCAACGCTCATGGTTCTTCAGGATCTGGACAGTCCAGGAAACGGCGTTTGCCAAAGGAGCTGTAGTTCAAGGTGCACATGGCACAGCTCACTGGGAGCTAGTCTCCGGATCCTTGAATACTTGTTGACGTATGCACACTCGCAGAGCGTGATGGACCCTCGTATTGCAGCAAGCAATTCGTGCTCCTCCAGGCCGGTTGAAGTTTCGATGCTGACAGCAGTACTTCGTTATCTTCCGAATTTGCCATATCAAGTGGATCATGACAAAGTCTTTGGTGTTTATGCCATTCTGAAGAAGAGGCTGGATTTACCCGACCCTGACTATGCCAGGCCGATTCAAGAGGTCTTTCAAGCAGTTGCCGGATCTTACATCATTGATGCTGGATCACTTGCCTCTTTATGGATGACGTTACCTTTGAGATCGAGCATGGGCCTGCCCTCCTGGGTACCGGATTGCCTGCCGAGCCCTACTAGCTCGTCGAATGTTGATACCACGGGCACTTTCGGTTTGCTAATCAACAACTGAGTGATGAGACGGAAGGCCGGTTAACTTATGCCAGACGTCCGCTCCGAGATAAGAACTGCTGGCCATAAGCTACATGTCCCAGCGAGGCGCTTGGGGCCCTGGGGGCAAGATTGAGTCTCGTAATTCATACACCCCACATGATCTGGAGACATTTTTGATCGCAAGCAGCAAGCAAAACTGGCCAATGTCTGCCGGAGATGGTACCACTCAATCAGGCTTGACTGGCCAGAAAGCCCGCACGAGTTTCTTGGAATGATGATATTCTGCACCTCGTGGTATATAGACAACGATAATGAATGTGAGCTTCTCGCTTGGTACCACATGGTTTTGTACCCGGACGCGAAGCGGGCTGCCAGAAAATTGGAGGATCCACCCCTCTCTCTAACCCTATATCCAAAGATTGCGCGTTCACTACATCGGAAAACCAGTATCGCGGGTTTTCAGCGGCTATAACGCACTCACCAAGGCACACTCCAGAGCCCACACGAGAGCAACGTTCGGGGCACACTACGCCTTGATCAAACTCGACAATAATCTCCACGGGCGGCGCGCACTTCTCATATCTAACCTGCGCATTGTTGAAGGGATCTCGGAATCGATAGTTGGGTATTCTCAGAAGGGTTGGGTGATATGATTTGTGTACTTGCACGACTACATAGGCTTTGACGGACCTTGCCAAAGTGGGAAGGTAAAGTCGTCCACTGCTGTGCTTTTTTCCCTTCTGGGATTGTGGGTGGTTTTCAGCGCGATGAGGTCGCATTGTTGACTCGAAGTGCCGTTCAGCAAAACCCAACAGATGCTATCGGCCGCTGCGTCCAGATTCACCAATTCCGATGTGGATCCAGACCCAGGGTCAACCATCCAAGACTGAACAAGTAGCATCAGCTTCACAAGCGGCCTCAGTTCTTCCAGTGGGATGGTAACAAAATCATGCCGAAACCGAGATGGCGTGAGCTTCGCGGCAGGGAAAATCGAATCTCCGTGCATCACGAACTTGTCTGTTCTCCCAATCTCACGCGCGAGTGCTCGTCTCGACGGGACGGTATTCTTGTCTAAGGTGCTCATCATTGGCCTTGCTCGGGGCGGCGTGCTTAACCGCCACCCGTCTGACAGGCGTCGGAAAACCAGGCTATGAAACCAACGTTGCCAGCGATAATCGCGCAAATCAGTAGCATCTTTCCCATCGAGGACCAACAACAAGGTCAATAAGCACTCTACTCAAATTCTTGCAATTACACGCAAATGTTCCCCAATGCACAGGTGTTTGGACCATCAGAACCCACCATGGTATTTGGTCTAGATTAGTTTTTACCTGGTTTATCCACTGGAGTAAAGCCTAAATGCGAATACTCCACCTGCAGCATCTCTCCGTGGCCTCTTGCCTCGGGCATATTACAGGTCCCTGAGATCGACAGAGAGGATCCGCCAGAATTGAAATGATTTACCCCCTAACAGAGTATCGGACCGCGTGTCCACACGGAGTACTAAAGTATACCTAGCCTTATAAATGAAAATGAACCCCTGTGCCCAATGCACCTAGTGTCCCTTGGATTTGGATCCCTTGGATTTGGATCCCTTGGATTTGGATCCCTTGGATTTGGATCCCTTGGATTTGGATCCCTTGGATTTGGATCCCTTAGCTTCGTGGGCTTTATCTATGCACTCCTTATGATATTCCGGGGTTATTGACGGCAACTCTCTTAGCTATAATTTAAAAAATTAACCAGGCGATCATGATGACAATGTGAAACTTCTGACATCACTTGGGCACGAAGTAAACCTAGGGGTGGAATGTGTACTTACCGCCCAGGTCTTCAAAATCCAATAGGCTGGTACGTCATCGCACAATACCGAGCATTGCCAAAGCCAAATTCTCCGGGTTTCGAGGCCAACCCCGATTGGGATCACGTCATTGAATTTAGCGTGAATTTCTAGAAAAGGCTCTTCAAGCTCTTTGTGTCGAATTTCAACGGCGCAGTCGTACTCCTTGGGCGCCGACGGAGCGCAGCCGATACAGCCAGCGGCATTTGCCGGAGTGACGGTCAAACATGTAGCGGTAACAAAAGCGACGATACCAGTAAAACGCATCTTTGTCGGACAAGTGTGTCAATCAAAAGCTTTTAGGAGGGAGCAACAACGAGCCAAGGTTGACGAGACAATTATTCGAGAATGGAAGGGTTTCCAAACGCTGTGGTCACAAGGTTTTAGCTCACGCACAAGACCTTTGCCAAGAAGAATATTTTCAAATTAGGACATTTCACGTGCGAGCACCTACATGGATAATGATGCCAAGTCCGCCGGGTTTGGGATTTCTATATTCGAAATCAAGTCTGATTCATCCAACAAGCCGGGAATACCTACCCAGGTTGCCAAGCAAATCTTGGTTCGGTTGACGGATACGGCAATACGTAGGCGAGGAACTCATGGACCCTGAAAAAATGTCCCCTTCTGAATTCTCTTTGTGAAAATAACCACTTTCCAACTGGACATATCCCGTGTAAGAGCAACAAACCTGGCGGCTTGCGAAATACCCGAGGAAATGATGCTAAGCAAGCAGTCATGATGATACCAAAAGCTCGCGGCTATGGAATCCCTGTCCTGCACTTGTTTTTCTTTATTTTTGAACCAGCTCCATCCCAAGCTTGGTTTTCTCAATTTCCTTTTTTCGTAAAGTTTCCCGTTTCTTTTCTTTTCTTTCCTTTTTTTTTAGAAAACAATAAGCCCGCCAAGGCTTTCGGGTCTCCCGGTGTTACAAATCACCATTTCTGGAAACGGATGAGCTCGGTAAAGGGTCGACCGAGAGAAAAAAAAAAGAAAAAGAAAACAAGAAGAAAAAAACCATCATCAAAGTTAAACAAATACGTCTTCATGCACCCTTGATTCAGGTATTGGATTGCGAAAACGAAGAAAACGCTTGGGAGTTTGTCTTTACAGCTTTAATTCCTGCTGCAACTTTTATTTCCAACCCCAATCCCATGGTAGTACATCTTGATCTAACAACAGTGCCAGTCGCCTGCAAGCTTGAATCAACAGCTCCTCCTCTAGCGGTCGCAGCTCCTTTTTGTCATATGCAAATTGTTTGCAACATACACGTCTAGCAATGTTATAACGCTTTCTCCGTGTTGATTGCTGCAGCTCGAACGACTACAAGAAAGCCCGCCTCCCTACGGATTCCTCCTATGCACAAAATGGAATGCTAGTCTAGTCAAGGGCTATGTCAAAAAAAACTTCTTATTTCTGCTCGCTCCACTTGCCAGTAGTTGGGCCTTTGGTTAAATAGCAATTATACCAAAGATCTAAACCACTGAAGCCCTGTTGGGAGTGTGTACCGAGCGACGCTGCTATAATTCCATGACACATCTGAACACCTCAGAATACATCTTGTAAATTTGCAATTCTGCTGCCTGTATTAGGCTTCATCCGAATCTGGCAGTACGAGACGTCCAGTAACTCAGAGTCTTCAACTTGCACGCCTTCTGTTGCAACAAAGTGCCCACACGCTGCCTGATGCTTATTTCAAATACGCGCCAACGCCGCACCCTTGAGCCTCCTCTGCATGGCCTCCTCCGCATCGTAGCCGTACGCCCACCACTGCGTGACGGGGTCGCTCCACTGATTCGCGCTCCTGGCGAACGGGCGGCCCTCGACCTCGGCGCGCATGGCCCTGTCCCGCGTCTGCTGCTCCGGGCCGTCGGCAAAGTGCCAGATGAGACCGTTGACCATGCTGGCCTCCTGCATCGCGCCGCTGCGCTCGATGCGCTCCTGCTCGAACCGGCTGAGCGCCAGCAGCAGGTCCCCGAGCGCCGCCGCGTCGTTGAGCGCGACCGCCAGCGCCGCCCCGTCCTCCACCGCCATCGCCGCCCCCTGCGACATGTACGGCACCATGGCGTGCGCGGCGTCGCCGAGGATGACGAGCTGCGACCCGCGGCTGACCCAGGACCGGAGCTTCCTGCCGTTTGTGAGTGGCCACTTGATGCAGGATGTGATGAGCGAGATAATCTTGGTGAGCCTGTGAGCGCGGGGTAAGAGTTAGTCCTGTTGTTAGGGGTGGTGGTTTGGTTTCCCCTGCGGACATTGTGTCTGGGGGTCCTCTCGAGGGCGCCGGCTTACCGTGGATCCCATCCTGCAAACTCCCTGTTGACATCCGCTACTGCCGTCTCTGCCTTCCACGTGGACGGGTCTGAGTGGTCGACATGTGAGAGCACCATGTTGAAAGACTTTCCTGCAGAGATTGTATAAGACATGACGTGACGGTTTTCGCCAATCCTGAATATCAGTCACTTTTGTGTCAGTATCACAGATTCTCGGCGCTGCGGTATGTATTTGAAGCCGAGATGAATGAAAGCTCACCAGATATTTAGTGCTGGTTTCTCCAAAATCCACGCAATCTCAGGATCTGACGCGATCTTTTCCGCGTCCACTGTGGCACGGTAGGCTGCAAACCCCGTAAAACAGGGCTCCTCTGTCTGTGCTGGCTGCAAAGTGTTTCTCGCAATTGACTTGACTCCTGTAACGAGGAATGAGTATCAAAAGACATGGTGTCCAAAGCTCTCATGACACGACAGGGATGCCGCGCGTCAAGGTTTGAAAGAAAATGAAACATACCATCTGCAGCAACGATTAGGTCGCCCCGAACCACCTCACCAGTCGACAGCTCAACCGCCGCATCATCAGGTCTGTAGGCAACGACGAGGCTGTCCAGCCTCACCTCGACCCCGAGCTCGAGCGCGCGGGCGTGTAGGGACCTCTGTAGGTGCGCTCGGTGAGCCACGCAGTACGGGGCCCCGAACCTGGTGTTGAAGTCGCCGAGGTCCGTGTACCCGATCAGGTCGCCGTCCTGCCAGCGGCGGAAGTTGATGCAGCTGGGCTTGGCGAAGAGGTCTTCGCCCTGGGCAAAGACGCCCCAGCGGCGCAGGAGACGGCCCGAGTTGGGCGGGATTTGGATCCCGGCCCCGACCTGGGTTACTCGCTTTTTGTCAGTCATTCGGTCACAACAAAAGAACAACCAGTCTACCAATGTAGCCAACATCATCGATTTGTGTACCTCGTCGAGCTTCGGCGCTTGCTCAAGAACAATAACGGAATGGCCCCTCCGTGCCAGGGCAATGGAGGTGGCAAGCCCGCCGAGTCCAGCGCCGGCAATGACAATATTTAGCTTGAGCTTTGCTTGTGCTGGCCTAGAGGAAGTTTCACTGCTCGACTCGGCTCCTTTCAACCCTCTCAAAAAAGACAGGGACTGCGTTGGGTAGCTCGTTCTCAAGCTTGGGTCTAATCCGAGTGTTTTGGCATCCAAATGATTATGGTGGCCTGCTGCGCTCGCAGGAGCCGGCTCGACGATGGCGGCAGGCATTTGGACAGATTGACGGATGGAATTAGTCGAGCAACGGTGAGTAGTAGAGGAGGCGGGATGTGCCTGGTCCAGAGTGTTGGATGTTGATGGCACGAGGGCGATTGCAATTCACGTGCTTGCTTCTGAGCGGAGGTCTAATGAGATTAGCTTATATCACTGCTTATCTTGTTTTGACATAAACGGTAGGTTTGTAAGGACATATTTTTAGAAGCTAATTGCATTGCATGAAACAACGACTTATCTTGGGGTGGGTGATTTTACCCGGGGAGCTAACGGAAGGTCATCAATGGTGGACAACTGCGTCGCGGAGTTAGCGGTTATTACTTGGTACCCAACTCTAATCCGACCTGGATCTTTCCTGCATACTCTTAACTCAATCCTCGTCATTGGTATTATAATTATATTTACCCACACAATTGATTACCAATTTGCATATCAGCGCTGGAGTCTCCCTCCCTTGTCCTGTAACCGAACTCCGACTACGTGTCAATCTCAGGCATCCATCTTTTTTACAAGGTGTATCGGTATTGATAGTAACTTTCCCCGCAGAATTGATGCCTATTTACTTTATCCTCCACATTTGGAGTCCTAGGCAACCCCTGTAGTTCCCGTATAACCCGCATATCCGCGTTTAGAAACGAACTGCTCCTCATTGTTTCTCCTGAAACTTCCAATTTGGATTGGGGTCGCCAGGGATAATCCCACGAATGCAACATGCATGGCTGTTTTGTCTTCTCCCACTGCGTCAATTGTGTCTTTCCTCCTCCCCTAGAACTATCGGCTCCATCCCTAAACCTTCACGGCCGTAAATAGCAAATGAAGTTTAGACGCCCAATCAGTTGTACAACCACTGGAGGAAGAAGACCCATTGCCGACGCGATCCCAACCAGCGGTAATGGCTGACTACTACCTCCCCGTCGGGCCGTCCTCAGGGCCGACGATCCGCTCCGCTAGCCAAGGTCTGGCAAGCTAGCTGCACTTTTCGCGCCGGCATGATGTCATGTAAGCGCGGCTCCCACAAAGTGCAAAGGCTGTTTGTTCTGAACCCAGCCACTGACATGACGGGAAACCATAGCTTTACGATCTTTATCGCTGGTGCCTCGGCGGTCGGCCCCTTGGTGGCGTCCGTTGTTTTCCAATACAGCCCCCCGGAATTGGGTTGACTACATGTGGATTTGTGCGGCCTTGGCTGGCTTCCACGTCGACCTGCTCATCGTCACCTTGCCCGAGTCGGGCTACCACCGCGAGGAGGCCGCGGCGGCCAACGGTGGCGGTATGCAAAATATCGACCTTCGTGGGCCGGGGTCGCAGGGTGGTTCGTCCGATGCCAAAAAGACAGCTACGGCCGAGGCGCAAGAATAAGAGGACGGTGTCGTGGTCGACAAGCCTCGGTCCAGCATCTCGCCAACCTCTTTAGCGTTTCAACAGCTTGCAAGCGTCTTTCTTGAATGTCACATGCACCAGCAAGCCCACATTGTACGCCCGGATGTCGTGTTTGGCATCTTTATCTGCGGATCCAGGCTTGCGTCGCCAATCATCGTAATGTATGTCCTGTTCCTCTATACTGCCGTGGATTGGATCCTGTCTCAGGGCTGACTGCAGATGTACATGATCATTTTATGCTGGTTTCGTTGATCGTGCTGGCTGGCATCCCGGTTTGCTACTTCCACGAGGCCTCTACGCCTACTCTCGCAGGATACGAGCTCTTGTAAAGTTTGAGGTTGTGCAGTGAGATACGGTGTTTGAGGGTCGGCTCGACACATCTCTGCAGACGGATTACTCGGGCCATTTGCTGTGTTGTAGATATGGAAGAGAGAGGAGAGAAGTGTATTTTTGTGTTTTCTTTTTCTTAAATTTTGTAAAACTCGGATAGATGCTTTCCTTTCTCAGCAAAAATGCTGTCTTTAAGTGTATTGTGGTGCTTTTCTGCGAGACGTGCTGTGCTGCAATTCAGGTTACAGCAAGAATGTCCAGTCAATTTTCTACACTATCTCCCATATTCACATTTGTTCCCAGAAAACAGGCCTGCATAGCTTACGATCTTGGTCGCTTGCGGCAAATCATAGCTGCATTTCCAACCAATTGATGCCCATGTTCCCCAGGTTCAAGCTATACAGAGTCTAGTAAGCATCCCGCACACCTGAGATGGGATCAACATGCTCATTCTATTCAGCCTCTCTAAAATATCTCATGTGTAACTATGCACGCCAAAGGTAGATGGAAAATGTGACAAATGTCTGCAATACCAAGACCTACGCCCTATGATCCAGGGCTTCGCAATCTACCCTTTGATATCCCCGGCATCTACCCAGTTCCCATGCAGTCCGGCCCTCAGCCTGACAGGCAGGTAGACGATGGCCTGCGCCTTGGACAAGTCCCTGGTGTCGACAATGTGCAGCTCGCTCGACATGTTGGCGTAGTTGTTCACCAGGACCACGACCCAGCCGTCGCCCTCGGGCACGTCCCTCGACCTCGGCACCACCACGGGCTCCTGCACCAGGTGCGTGCTGCCGGGGAAGTAGCGGTCCAGCCGGCCCGTGGCGTAGTCCAGGTGGCCGATGCAGTTGTACATGGGGTGGCCGCCGCCCCCGAGACGCATAATGGCGGCCATGTCGGTGGGCAGGGCGGGGTCCGTCATGTCGAAAAAGGCCCGCGCGTGCCTGGCCATGGAGACGCGGTCGTCGACGCGCGGGAACTCGCAGTCCAGCCTGCAGAGCACCTCGGGCTCCGGCAGGTCCCGCTCGGCGGACCGCGGGTCAAAGGTGAAGCGCACCAGGCGCGCGGCGATCTCCTTGGGGTCGGGGGAGTTGCCCTGGGCGTCGGGCCACCAGAAGAAGACGTTTGTGTTGGTCAGGGGTAGGTCGAAGACGATGTTGCCCGACTCGTCCTCGTAGGCGTTCACGGTGTGGCCGGGGAAGGAGTTTGGCGCTTTGAACCACTGGCGTGGGGGAAAGGGGCGACGTGGATTGAGTTGGTCAGCAGGCTGGCTGAATGTAGTTTTACTTTCTTTTTATTGTCGCAGTGATCGCTGCCGATCATCTTTCTTACCTTGATATCTGACCCCTTTGCTCCACGCCGCGGCAAAACGCCCAAGTAAAAAGGAATGTCGGGATTCCACTGCCAATGCTCCCCGCCTTTCTCCATCCGCTCCAGATCGCATGTCTGGGGGATGATTGGAAATAGCACCTTTGTTTGAGCCAGGGAGAAGTACACGTCAGTATATTTCACAGCTCAAACTGCGCAAAACACTGTGATTGACCATGAGGGAGCGACTTGCACCCCGTCTACGTACCCAGTTCTCCGTGACAGCAAAGTCGTGGATCATGGCGACAACGGGAGCGACCAACCAAACCGTCTCGAGAATGGCTGCCTTCTTGTCAAAGGTAAAGTAGCACACGTCCGGGGTGCCATCGCCGCGGGCTTCGTAGCCGAAGCAGATGAGCTCCCCAGTGTGCGCGTCCACCTTGGGGTGCGCCGTAAACGTCAGGCTCGGCAGCTGGCCGTCAAAGGTCTCGAGCCACATGGTTTCAAGGGTTTCCGGGTCCAAGCAGTAGGGTGGAGAGTCCTCCTTGCAGGCGAGCAGGCGGCCGTTGAAATAGATAATGTTGGTGTTGGCGGTGCTGCGAACTTTGAACTCGACTGCATCCGTGTACTTGTTTCGATATTTGCCTTTTTTTGTAATTCAACGAACACTATTGTGAGTGACATGGCGTCTAGAGCTGAGAATATTGCCTTTTGCGTAATAGACCTACCTAACAATGCCCTTTTTGCATCTCGCTCACGCACAAACTTTTCCGTCTGCACATAACGCTGCTTGAAGTCGCAGCGCCCATCCTTGATGCGGAACGCGCTAATATTCCCATCGCCGTTGAACCACTGTGGTAGACTGTTAGTCAAAGTAAAAATAAATAAAAGGCACTTTCACTTGTTGACAAGTTGGCTCAATTGCCACTGACCGGATCGTTCTCTATAAAAGGGACGAACTGCGGATCGGGCATGACACGATAAAAGGTATCATCAATTTCGGGAGGGATTGAGCCTTGGACTTCCAGGTTGGAAGCTTCGCCCTGAAATCGGCATGGCTTCATGAATCCCGAGAACTGGGGGAGGTCGGGAAACTTTTGCGAGTAAGCCGGAGGCTTGAAATGGCTAGCCATTTCGCAGGATTTGTGGTGTGACCGATGTGCGACGGCGAAGAAGAATGGGACGAGGAACGACGGATGTGCTATTTTAGAAAGCCTTTTGTATATTACCTGAAGTGAAGATGGAACAAGAAAAGCCTGCCCAAAAATCCAACTATTATCATTGTTATTACTGTTCGCTTGGTTCCTACGAGTCTGCGTGGCCAGATCTCATTCCCGCACAAAAGTCCAGCTGCAGTTTACCTCATTCCATTCCCCGCAGCACAACAATTTTACTCCGCATTCTCCCCGGCGAGTCCGAAAGCTGTCCCAGATCATGTGAAACATGCGATTGAAATCGCCTGATACGCGCGCCATCCCATTATTAAAGCAGGACATGGGCGGAAATGCTTTCCGCCATGTTATTGGCGAGTCGCGCATTGCATAACGCCCGGCGGCACGACACTTTCCCAATCAAGCGTGCAGGCCTTGTAAGTCCTGGTAACAGACTTGTGAACCTGTTTTTTACGCGTGAAATCAGGGTGTGTTTGCCAGGACGTGCGTGTCGCCTGGCGGTCTTGCACAACAGAGCGTTGTACTCGGGCTCGATGGACCGGGCGACGGAGACTAGATCCATGGACATGCAGATGTGTCCTGTCTTTGTGAGTGGGTAATCATATACCCGGCCAGTAAATTTATCAAAGACATACGATTTACTTTATACAAGGGCACAGCTGCCACTCACGTTCAGCAGCGCCTCCAGCAGCACCATCTCGGCGGTCCTTTCTAGGTCCGCATTCTACAGCATGACGGCTGTGGAACCTATAAACTTGCAGTTGCGCACTGCTGGGTGCGAGATGAGGGCCTCGAAGTAGCCTTGTGCGTCTTTGGGCCGGTGGACGACAAGATTGACCACGTCCGGTGGGAAACCGGCAGCCCGGAACATATCTTCAACGGCGTGGTGGATGCGGAGGCTTAGTTTTGAGCCCTGTTATGTCGGGGTGTATCTCAGCTCTGGTCTGGTTTGGTGGTGAACTGTTGGCCCGCTGGGGCGAGATGGTTTTTTGTGGGCGGAGAGACCCCGGAGATGATGCCCGCGGATGTCAAGGCGGCTGCTTGCTCCAACATGTCGACCGTATCATGGTGGTTGGTTGAAAGCCCCGTTTTGCTGCAGGAGATTTCATCCTCAATCAGATTCAGAACCCATATCTCTGTCTCTTTAAGCACCTGGTATAGAAGCAGGTCAGCTGTTGTACCATAGACGAAGCATCGCTCGGTTCACAATGCCCTCTTTTACCAAGGCCAGCCCGTGAAACAAGGCCCGCCTCTCTTGAGGACTGCTTTGTTTCCATGTCACATAGGTAGAGGAGGACAAATCTACGGCCTTGATGCACAGCTCAGGAGGGGTTCCTATCGGCAAGGTCTGTGGCACTGGCAGGACTTTGGTTGGGCACAAAACACAGAGCCTCTGGATGGTGGGAAAGGAGTAACGTCCGGGCCGTGGATAATTAAAGGAGTGACGGGACCTCTTCGAATGCCTTTAGATGTCATGGTGTAGGTTTGTGAACCATTTGGCACGTTCAATCTGAAAAGCGCAGTTTTGGGTTTGTCTGTTTGAGCTTCATACAGCAATAGTCTAATACACTCTATTATGACGTTGACCGTCCCAAGAGCTTGTAGCGACAGTAGCCGTGGAAGAGCAGTGGCTGAGTGGGACCTTCTGGTGGGTACCACGCAGTCAACCCTGGAATCCGATAAGTCCCCGGCAGAGTTCAGTAGGAAAGTGTACCGGCATATTCCATGCAATACAACGGGGCCCCTATTACACATCTCTAGTGACGTGAGGATGGGCAGCATAAAATCAACCTTGCTGGGTAGGTACTGAGATATCTGCATCTTTAATCAGTTTTTTTTTCTTTCATGTCAAGCTGTAATATCTTGCTGGGGGGCCAATACCGCAATGGGAGTCGCATGGGATCGCTTGATTCGCTTCGTGGCCACGGATGGTCGCACCCTCCGGGGCCAACCCATCCTGCCAGAGCCCGACTTTGACCTTGGCAACGTGACTGAGGCAACCAAACTTCAAGCCAAGGTTATCATCGGGGATGACATCTACGACGAGACTGGCCAGACAAGGGTCTCGAACGAGATTGTCACCGTGGCCAAGCTCCTCGGTCCGCTTGCGCAGGACGACGTCGACATCCTGCGATGCGTTGGCCTGAACTACGCAAAGCACAGTGAGGCCCAGCTTACATTGCCAAACCACAAAAACCAGACAATGTCAAAAAAAACTAACCCCCACGGGCAAATCGCAACAGTCAAGGAGGCCGGACGCACGCCGCCGCCCTTCCCCTCCATCTTCTTCAAGCCCAACACGTGCATCCACGACCACGGGGCCGACGTCGAGATCCCCCGGATCGCGCAGGACGAGCAGGCCGACTACGAGGGCGAGCTGTGCGTGGTGGTGGGCCGGGACGCCAAGGACGTGCCGCGGGAGTCGGCGCTGGACTACGTGGCGGCCTACACGTGCGGCAACGACATCTCGGCCCGCAAGCTGCAGCGCGACCCGTCGCTGGCCGGCGCCGTGCCGCAGTGGGGCTTCTCCAAGGGCTTCGACACGTTTGCGCCGCTGGGCCCTTGCCTGGTCCGCGCGGACCTCGTCGGCAGCCCGGGGGACCTGCTCCTGGAGACCGTCGTCGACGGCGAGGTCAGGCAGCGCGAGACGACGGGCGACTTGTTGTTTGATGTGCCCACGCTGGTGTCGTATCTGTCGAGCGGTACCACGCTCAAGAAGGGCTCGGTCATCATGACGGGGACGCCTGGTGGTGAGTTGACCCAATGGGGGTTCTGAAAGATGGTTGCGGTTAATGGTAAATGTTCGCCCCTGCTGACAAAATGACAAAATGACAAAAAGGTGTGGGTGCTGGTCTCAAGCCACCAAAGTATTTGGTGCCCGGTACAGTCATGGAGGTTTCTATAGAAAAGATTGGGACCCTCCGCAACGGGGTGAAATTCGTATGAGACTGGCATGTCAAACTTGCCCCTTGTCCCTGCGATATATGGCTGGTGGGAGGCTGTTTCCAGACACAATAGATACGTTGCAAGTTCGTTATAGCATGAGCGAATTCTGTGACCTGTATTGATAAATGAACCCAATTTCGGCACTCTTTGTGCTGAAGGGTCTGAAGAAAAAAAGGACGTTACAGAATATGCTGAAGAAAGTGTTCTGTTTTCCCTTCCTCATCATAAATTCAACCATGGAGTCATGGACCCGTCTATAAGGCCACACTCGCATACATCATATCCGCCGCAGCTCAAGGTAGCAGAAATACATCTACAGAATGAATAATTCAATCCGAGACCAGGCTCTCCACATCCATTTCCTCCTTCCTGTAGAAGCCAAGCGCCTTGAGCATCGGCTTGTCATGGGCGCGGTACAGGTACGCCGTCTCCCCGTCGGCGGCAAAGTGCTGATATTGGTTCCACGCAGGGATGCAAAAGGTGTCGGACTTGCGCCAGTCAAACCGTTTTCCGTCGATGATGGAGTAGCCCGATCCCTCGACTACGTGGTAGATTGAGGACGCAGTCTCCCTGACGGGGGACGACGAAGCACCCGCCGCCAGTTTTGTCGCACTTGCACCGATGACGCGGCTCACTGGTTTTTTTTATTGGTTTGGTGCTTCTTGTTAGTTGCACCGGCCGAGGTCAAAGCGAGTCAAGCAGGGTCCAGAACGAGTGGCGCTCACCTTCAGATCCGTCCGCCTTGAGATACGGCAGCGTCACGCACTGGCCGTTGATGCGGTTCAGGTTCGCCTCCATGGCGACCCAGGGAAAGACGATGGGCGAGGTGGAAGAGTCGACGTCCTCGGCGGGGTACCTGGGGTGGGCAAAGTGCTCGACAAAGTGGACGGGAAAGTGCACAAAGCTGGGCAGGTCCAGGGCGTCGAGCCAGATCATGGGGCCGGAGCCGTCCTTGCCGTGGTCGTGCCAGTTCCACGTCGGCGTGAGGATGAGGTCGCCGCGCTGCATGCGCACGCGCCGCCCGTGCACGGCCGTGAAGCCCCCCGTGCCCTCGATGACGAAGCGGCAGGCAAAGGCGGTGTGGCGGTGCGCCGGGGCCGTCTCGTTGGGCATGACCAGCTGCAGCCCGCCGTACAGCGTGTCGGTGGTGAAGGGCGCCTCGCGCGCCGGGTTGACCAGCATCAGCACCCGCCGCTCCGCCTGTTTCTCCGTCACCAGCTCGCCCGAGAGGACGAGGTCCGGTCGGATCTTGTCAAACTCCCAGAGGTGCGGGACGCATCGCGGGTTGGGCAGCGGGGGGTTGAGGCGCGCCATTTGCGTCCACAGGGGCTTTGTGTGCTGCTTTGCGGCATTTGCGAGCAGCTTGTCGGTCAGGGCTTTTCTGTCTGCCTCGCTGGCCGTGGCCGAGACTGTTTGTGATGTTGTAGTGCTCATTGCTGATCTGTGTCCCTTCTTTTATCTATTGTACCTTTTGTTGTGATCTTTTGTGCTTGTCAAGTCAAAGTCGTCCAGGCTTCACTGATATTCACTGACTATTTTGGCCATGGCGTCCCCAAAGCCATAGATATAAATTTGACATTTCATCTCTTGTTCCTCACACCAGCTTCATCCCTGCATCGGATGCAATAACTCGGCATCCAGGATGCCAAAACGTCAGTGTCGATGTGCCGAACAAGTGTCGTCCCAACCCTCTCCGCAAAAGTGGACCTGGATTGGGGTGGGGTTTCCGGGGAGTTAACGGCTACGACAGGACAGCCTCCCAAGTGTGATCAGATCTCAGGCAACCCTCCCGAAAACAACCAACCCTCCTTGATGCGCTTTTGCTTGATTGTTCATGTCAAAATTGCCATCCTTCCCGCGGACATTGCGGGAGCGTCTTGATTTTCTGCAATGGATCCACAGAAACAGTCGGAGCATGACAGCATACGGGACTCCATCGTTGCCGGTGCCAGCAGACCTGGCCCACCACCGTCAGAGTCGAGCAGTACGACGGCGGAGCCAGCACATGGCCCCAAGCCAGCCAAGCGTCGACGTATCGCCATCGCATGCACGACATGCCGAATACGCAAGTCCAAGGTACGATTCACGCTTGCCTGTCGCTTTGTTATCGCTTTTCTATTCCCGGGTTGAGGGGAGAAGTGAATCCATTCCCACAGTCAAACTCTGCTCAGGACGTGTTCAAGACAGGGAAGATCGAGGCATCCCCCCATAACTCAAAGTGCCGCTGACAATGCTCTACTCTTACTCTCGTACTCCCTTGTACAGTGTGATGCAGGCAGACCGAGATGCTCCACCTGTAGAGATTACGGGACAGACTGCGCTTATTCCCCATCGGGACCGCTGAATGGTGCCACGGCGTCCAGAGAGTGAGTCCAACTCAATCAGTTGATAACTCTTTTGTGAGCTGTATCATATCTTATCTCTCTTCAACAAACTGAAACAACCATGCAGACATTACGAGTCTGTAGAGACACGCCTTCTGGCTCTCGAACGAGCTCTCACTGGACTGAACAGCCGCGTAGATGGCATTGAGCGTCAGAGGGCTCGCACTCCACCGTCGCCCCAGCCGGTGACGGTGGCCGCTGACGACGAGGATCCGGGGGAAACAGTAGCGTCCCAAGATCCTACCGACGGTATCGGAACCATTGTGTTTACCCGCGACGAGAACTTTGGCTTTTTTGGTCCGAACCTTGGTGCTCCCCAGCCTACCCTTTCAAGATCCAAGAATCAAGGCTGACACGACACAAAACAGGCCCCTCTTCCAACATTGCCTTTATCCGCTCCATCGTCGCCGCCATAACGGCCACCGTAGGTCGCAGACAGACGGGCCAGTCGCCCGACGAGACCCGCAGCGTCGAGGCCTCCAACAACCGAGTCCTCCACGTCTCGCGGCCCCCGTCGCCCGCACGCCAGGGCCCGTCCAGCCGGCGGAGCAGGGCGAGGGAAGGCTCCGCGTACGACCTGCCGCCGCCCGGGGAGACGCTGGACCTCATCCAGAGCTACTTTGCGACCACGGGCCTGCTGTTCCCCTACATCCACGAGGAGAGCTTCCTGGACACGTACCACGAGGTGGCGGCCTCCCGGTTCCGCAAGGGGCGGCGCTCGTGGCTGGGCCTGCTCAACATGGTGCTGGCCATGGCCACGAGCGTCACCCTCGGCAACACGCTCGATGCGCCCTCGCGGAGGCTCAAGTCGGACGTCTTTTTCTCTCGCGCCCTGGCGCTCTGCGAGACGCAGATTCGCTGCGCTGCCAGTGTCGATATCGGTGAGCCCTCTGTTCTGCCGTCGCTCGATTTGGATTTTTCAAAAAAGGCTCCAGAGGTGGTCTGAGGGGGTCTGACAGCGTTGTATGCAGTCCAATTCCTACTTCTTATGAGCCAGTATCTGCAAGGCACGGACCGCTCAACGCAGACATGGAGCGTTCATGGACTTGCTGTCAAGGCCGCATATCATCTGGGGCTCCATTCGCAAATGGAGTTGAGACGCTACACACCCATAGAACTGGAGATACGCGCGCGCACTTGGTACGGATGCGTCATCCTCGACCGGTAGGTTTTTGTAGTCGCAGTACGTTTGACGAGGGCGGCAGCGCTAATTGGCCGCTTCATGCGATCAATATACAGAACCCTCAGCATGACCCTTGGTCGCCCTTGCTCTATACCGGAAAGCCACGTCAAGTTGAACCTACCCCGTCCGTGGCCATCCAGTGGGAGCGTTAATGGTGGTGCACAGGCGGAGGCCAGCCTGAAATTCTTTAACGCAACCATGTGAGAAGATCCCAAGAATAATATTCCCGACCTTCATTTGCACCGTGAAGACACAAGCTAAACTCTCATCCTAACAAGCTCCCTGTACAAAATAATGTGGAACGTCATCGACCTCCTCTACGAAGGCAACCTCGGCTGCGAGGCGCCCAAAAACATCTTCGACATCGCCTCGCACCTGCTCCGGATCGAGCACCAGCTACTCGAGTGGCAGCACCGCCTGCCGCCGACCCTGCCGCTGGTGCAGCCGGGCGAGCTGACCGGCACGCCGACCGCCGCCGTGCCCTCGCCCCTCTGCCGGCTGCGCGTCATCCTGACCCTCCGCTACCTCAACCTCCGCGTCCTCGCCCACCGGCCCGTGCTGCAGATATACCTCGCGGAGCTCGGGGCCGCAACGACGGGTGGTGGAGGTCCACCGGCGCAGCAGCGGCGGCGCGCGACGCTGCACCAGGTCGGCGCCAACAGCATGCGCCTGTGCGTGCAGTCGGCCGCGTCCATCGTCGAGATCGTGTCGCACGTCGTGCGCTCCGACGGCCTGACCAAGCAGATGCTCGGCGCGTGGTGGTTTTCCCTGTATTACAGTGGGTTTTGGGCCTCCCCCTTTTCCTGTTTTGGTAAAGTGGCAGGCAACAATAAAATGCATAACTCTGTGATTGACTTTTTTTTGCCTCGACAGCATTCAACGCCGCCCTCGTCATCTACTCGGCCATTCTCGTGCAGAACGACCCGATGGTCAACACGGCGGTCGACAGCCTCGACTTTCGCGGCATGGACATCAGGCGGGATCTGCTGTCGCAGGCGGCCGAGTCGCTGCTACTGCTGGACCGCGGCAACCGCATGACGGAAAAGTGTGCAAAGTACACGTATGCGCTGATGCACATTTTAGATTCCCAATGTAAGCCCAAATCGTCCGATTCTTTTTTTCTTTTTTTGTCTTTTCCCCTCCCCAGTCTTATCACCCACAACGCACAAAGACTCACCTCGGCCCATCAGACCCGATCGAGGGCCCAGTCAACTCCTCGAGTGCCAACCTCCTGTCTCAGCTGCTGCAGAGGTCCAACCCGACGGCTGACGGCACGGCAAGCGTCGCGTTCAACTTTTCCCCATACGGAGAGCCGCCGCTCGAGTTCGACATGCACATGAATGAGTTTATGGACATTGCCGACCTGGGCATGTTTGACTCCCCCTCGAGCCCGGGCGGCGTCTATCCGGGACAGAATATTTGATGTGCTATGTTGGAATCCTTGTATCAATTCGTGACATGAAGCTGGCTCATGGGTTTTTAATTTTTGAATATAGTCTCACCGTTGATCTGTCACGGTGCTTAAGAGGTGGGAGTGCAATCTCTCAGGGTGTCATGGGTTGTCGTCTTGTCTCTTTTGTTTTCGTACATTCCTTGTTCTCAGGCTAGGAAGTATCCAATCAAAATCTAATTGAAATCATGCACAAGGTACTTTTGACTGCCCGCATGAGCCCAAAGGAATGCGAACTCGATAAGTTCTGCCCCTATCAGTTCTTCAATGCCCCAAAAGCCCAAAAGCCTCCTCAAGAATCTCTTGATCCATGCCCTGGCCTGGCTTACTTAGGATGCTGTCCTGGGAAATCGCGAGCCGGAAATGCAGCGCCCAAACCGGGTTTAGAAGCTCGCAAAGTCTCGTCTATCAACCATTCATGTAGAGCTAAATGCGTCTTCTCGTTCGTATCAGGTGATTCCGGTCTCAACAAAGTGGTGACAAGCCCGCCTCCACCCTTGTATCAGTGTGTCCGGCACAGACTATAGAAGAATGATCCATCACCTCGGAAAACGTTCATGACTTGGATGGGAGGCTTCAAGGCAACCGGAATGCCGTGGTTGACTCGGAAAAAAATACCCAAGCCCCACTGAGCTGCGACTCATGCATCTATTAGTAGCTTATGTGCATGCTTACAGGCGAGCAAACTTAGCACAGCTTTTGCTTGCCACCTCGGTCAACATGGATAAGACGGCCAAGTTGAGAGCATGAAAAACAAAGAAAAAAAAAACGTCAAGCCATCCCTAGCGTTCGGGTATGGCCGAATGTCTTTACCCCCAATCCCCATTTGGTTGCTTTTGGGAAACTTCGATACCTGCACTTTGTTGTCGGGTTTTCTGGTTCGTTTTCAGGGGCAAGTCTTAACACGCACAAAAATCTGGCTTTGTTACACGCTTTGGGTCAAACTGCGGATGACAACTGCGGATAACATTTTTTGCCTCGAAACTTTGTCAGTAAAAAGTGACCCTAAATGCATAATAGAGAGAAGTGTTGGCAATGAATCCAGTAATACAATATTGACCGCCCCTTCCACCCAAGTGAAAGTTCTAGTAAGCTTTTGTGTTTCTTCTTTTCTCTTTCTTTCTCATGAAAAATGCCTCCAAGCCCACCCCATGCTAATCCAAAGCGGTAAAGCGAGTAGCCGACCCAGTCTAAACCCGGTATCTGCTGATGCTTTTATCGACCTTTGCCTCCTGATCCTGACGCTGCTCCTAGGCCAAAGTTGTCATTTTATTGGAAGGTTACTACTTGGGGGCTGTTCGTTGTGGGCCCCCTCAAAGAGGGGGTTACAAAACCTTGATTTTCGAAAAAACCGTGGGCCAGCAAATTTGTTAGCAGATCGCTAACAAAGTAGCTCATGAAAGTTCGATTCACGTTCGTAAACACTACACCCACGAAAAAGGTTAGAATTTGCAGATAAATTGAAGCCGTGAATTGCGCTGTAGATATCTATTTCTGGAGTTTTGGCTCAATCGCCCTTTTCCGGTCGCTCAAGCGGTCACAAGGCGACCCGGGTACTTCCAACTCATCCTTTCTACCACCCGGTATTGGCGGCGAGGAACGGTCTTCAAGCGGTCTCGTATCCTGAAGTTGACGGGGAGAGGGTGTAGCCAATGGTATATACCGTGGGAACGGTTTGGAAGGCCTGTTTGGGGCGGGAGGTGAGGCTGATTGCGAGGATCGTGATACGCATATGCTGATAGAACAGGCAGAGTCGGTATCCACGGTAATATTGATCTGGGTACTTGTATTTCCAGCTGAAATTGGCCCTTTATCGACGAACCATGACTGTGAGGGCTGTGAATCGGTCTTCTTCCTTTTTCCAGGGCGTTCCCTGACCGCCGGAACGTTCTCCGGCGTGAAGCCGAGGTCCTCCAGATATCTCTTCTGTTGTATCTTAATCCCGTTGGGCATGCCCTCTGTTTCTCGCCAGCGTTGAATAGCCTGATTCTTATCCCTATACCACGCATCTCTGACGAACTTTTCTTGTTGGTATAGGGCTGTTTCCTCGATCAACGCCTGTTTGGCTTCGTGAGCGACCCGCATATCTTCTAACGTATTAGCGGTCTGGAACTGCTTGTCTTTTGACTTCAACGTCATTTTGACTTTGTAACGTGAAGCGCGTTGAAGGCGTTTTTGCTTATTTGTCTGCTCTTGGGCAACGCGTTGCTGTAGGATGATCGCCTCGTTGGCAACGGCTTGTAAATCCGAGATAGCATCAACGGTATCTGAACTAAAGTGGTGCGCCTTGGCCGCCATACGGCTTGCCGCATATTTGGCCCGTGAAAATCGTTCAGCGGTAGGAAGGGAGTCCGGATATCGCGGTGTATTCGCTGCCGTGGCGTGGCCACGCAGTTTGGCGAGCACTTTGGTGCCGTCGACAGGAAACAAGCCTGTATCTTGGAAACCGCTTATTACGTGGCCAGTTGTGAAAGCCGTTTGCCAGCAGCGCTAAGTTAAGGGAAGATATATCAGTTTACCGCTAAATTAACCTGTAGATCGAAAACGACTTACTCGAATCGCAGCAACGAAATCTGAGCGGGTGAACACCGGAATACCGGTGTTTATATGCTCATGCAGGACCGCCTGCAACTCGTTTTTCAGGTGAGTGAACACGGATACGTCCATGGGCTGCATATAATGCGTTGAATGAGGCGGTAAAATAACGATCTCGATATCAAATCTGAGGCAATAATCAAGTATCTCCATGCCAAAGTGGCCGGTAAAGCCGTCGAGAAAAAGCCACCTCCAAATACGTGTTTTGGCCCGCTGTGAATTTGGATCGATTTTGGCCGCAGTGCGGTTCACAAAGTCGAATCTGACGTCAAAGTCATGACCAAACCACTCTTTCAACGTGGGAGATCCGATCGATTGCACGGCAGCAACTTCTGGCCACGAATACCGGTTGAAATGCTGTATCCAGGTGAGCTGGATATCTCCGTTGGAAAACCCCGTTTCTGACCGCGTAAAAACGATACCCTCAGGCAGATCCATGGGGGAATGGCGCAGTGGTTAAGCGCCATGGCTGTTACTTGAGTAACGTAGGTTCGAATCCTGCTCCCTCCACCTCCTCCCCCGCTTACCCGTGGCAAGGATAACCCGGCTGGCTATCGACAACAACCACCCGCCTGTGCCGTCGAGCCCACACTTGTTGGGAACTTCGTCTCCATGGCTACAAACGACCGACAGCTCCGCTGTTTGGACACAGGCCCCTCTCGATGAAGAGCCGTCAACTGCCGTCAGACGAATCCTCCGTGCGCCTGAAGGCACGGGGTCGCGTCAGTGAACAAACCTGTAAGCAGGACCGGGCACGAACCCGGTCAGGCTCGATTCGCTTCTATGCCCTTGTTTTCCGCTGTGTAAATAGAGAAAATAGAAAGCGCGCCGAGATACCCCTCGGGAGGTTGCTAACGGCCGGCTAATGAGCCGGGCCGAGCCCGGCGTTAAATAATACTACTACTACTACTACTACTACTCAGGCAGATCCAGATCAAGCCAATCGCTCGTTGGCCACTTTGTGAAGATACAGAAGGGCGGTAGTAGTAGTAGTAGTAGTAGTAGTATTAGTTAACGCCGGGCTCGGCCCGGCTTGTTAGCCGGCCGTTAGCAACCTCCCGAGGGGTATCTCGGCGCGCGTTCTATCTTCTTTATTTACACAGGGGGAAAACAAGGAGGGCAGAGGCGGATCGTGCCTGACCGGGTTCGGGCCCGGTCCTGCTTAGGGGGTTAGTTCACTGACGCGACCCCGTGCCTAAGGTACAGAAGGGCGGTAGCGACTGCCCAACAGCGTTGCCACCGCCTATCAACGTACAACTCTCACGGTTAGCCGGATCCGCGGTGCGTGGCTTTTCATGCCTCTTTTTCGTCACGACCAATACCGGTATCCGGCCATCTCTCACACCGATTCTAGTACCACATTCGTCAGCGTTCCAGGCCGCTGAAGCCGTGATCCCAAGCTCTACCGCATGAGCCGCCGTGCGGCGATACCAGGCCTCCACAAGATCGATCTGTTGCTCCCAACTAAGGCGAGTAATCTCGACGGGTTGTTGTTTGGTAAGTCGCAGTTCCGGGTGTTTTTTTACGCCAACGGCCGTACCAGTTCATTTGAATTGGACCACAGGGCGGTATACGTGACTGACGCATCAGATTGGCCGCAGATATTACGTGTTGTGAGTCGGGATATGCACCAAGTTTATCAAGCTGCATGATATACGCAACGAGAGCTTGATCTTCAGCATCAGTCAACAATGAAGGCCGCCCGCTGCGCTTTATCGATATCTTAGGACTGCCATTGATCAGGAGATTACGAGCATGCCGCTGAGTACTCGAATACGGGTAACCGTTCCTTTTACAGAACGATCGTAGCGATTCTGGCTTGGATCTGCCCTCCCGCGCGGTATCCGCCCTACTGCGGTGAGTTTCGACATATTGGGCATACATGCGGGCTCCTAAGATAGCTTGAGATTCTGGGGACGTCATGATATAGGTATATTTGCGGTAAGTGCAATTGTGTTGTTATGGAACGGGATTACACTCGGCATAAGTTAAATTGTTAACGATTTTCTAGGTAAAAAACTGATGCGGGGTGGCCCACGGTTTTTTCGAAAATCAAGGTTTTGTAACCCCCTCTTTGAGGGGGCCCACAACGAACAGCCCCCAAGTAGATCATGGAAACGATCCCAAGCAGCCTCCTTGACTCGCGGGTCATCCTCCGATATCTCCTGCATTTTGAACTCCGTGTTGGCGGGGTAATATGCGAAAGTTGTACGACCGGCCTTGCCGTCCTTAACTGTGATAGTAAAACTACCCCTTTTGCGGTGGTGCTGATCAGACCATTCCAGCGTTGCCCTGTCTCCCTCGCCACAGATTACCTCGCCCAGTGGTTGAGATGGGGCGTGTGGGTGTTGCCCTGGCTTATATACAAGTGAAACTATGTAATACTGCTTGGCCGCCACGCTGGCAACAGAGGCCATCAAAAGAGAAATGACTTTAAGGTTCATAATGAAAATATGTGCAAATATGGAAGTTTATATAATAGATTGTAAAAAATGAACGTGGGCGTGTGCAGGCTTTTTTGTAAATTGGGTCTGTAAGATTGTTTTGCTCCTTGGAGAGATAATTGTGGTATTGAGGTTGACCAATGTCTCGTCGAACGACCAACTAGGTATTTATATCATACTATGTAAGTATGCAAACTGAACAGTGTACTTAAAATAGCTTATGAGCTAGCATGATTAATGCTGTAGTGGAACTCTATGGCAAATTAGTACATTGAATAGCGTGCGACTCGGCCTGTGTTGTTAATACATAGGTAGTATTAGTACCTAAGTTACCAAAGTGCGGGCAATTAAAGATCGGAGTGGCCGCCATTGTCAATAGAATAATTTACCATTCAATCCCTGTCAGTCGAAGAGTGATATTAAAATACAGCGCAATTGCGCAAGATATAACTGTGTTTTATAATGAACAATATATGTCACGATCTTACAGCTCAACTACCATTATTAAATTGTAGCCGCATGTTTATTCGACTTGAGGTTTCTGTTCAAAACAGCTCAAGCCGTCCCAGAGAAGAAATCGAAAAATTAAGCCCGTAGGTATGCGGGCTTTCGCAATTCTCTCTATGCAGAACTTGTTTATCCTCAATTAGATAAACTTTTACCTTGTAATTGTATATTAATTATCCAAGTCGGCCGACCCTTCGGTTCTTTTGTTTTCATCTATGCGTCAAAATTTCGGCCTTCCCTACCAAACTTACTTAATGTATAAGTTTCCTTCTATTCGGTATTATTTATAAATAGTGTCGCAACCAATATTATTGTCCTATTTGGCCCCAGTATTAAAGGGCTAGACTAACGAGCACTTACATCCGACTATCGGGCACTTATTAATATCCACTCCGTACCCAACCCAGTAATAATGTTGCGGAAGCAGGGTTGGCGATATATCCCCAACCAATTCCACCCAAATTTGTCGCATCTTATGTTGGAATTGTAACCGGAATTTTGCTGCGAAACGGTAAAAATAATTGCTACCGCTTTTTGTTACGATCAAGGTATCGGGTAACCTGTTTTTATGGTAAAGTACAGTGGGTTGAAGCAATTGAGCGTCTGATTGGGTAATTGGGGCTTTCAATAATTGGGGGGTGAAATTATAATCGTTTTCAAATAAATATTAAAGTTAATTAAAATTTAATTGCTGCTAAATAATCCTAAAATCGAATTTATTTATATAATAATAAACGTGCCTTATATAAATTATATTCCAAATATAACTATTTTTATATAAATAATTATAATTATTTTGGGGTAATTACCGTTAAATTTAATTATTTTTTTGGTAATAATTGTGGTTATTTCTATTTTGGTAATCGGGTTAGGGTTTTTTATTTTATTATTACGTAACCTCGTATTTCCATTTTTTATTTTTGGTTCGTATTTTTCGGTAATTTTGGTTTGGGTTCCCGATATTTTTTTCGTTTTTATTTAATTATATCGGTACTGTTAATTATATGCATTATTTTGCATGTAATAAGCCCACTTTTATTTGTATATAGCCAATTTTATTTAGTGCCGAAGTGGAGTGGGGAATGGTGGAATTCCGTTACTTTGTTAATGCAGGAATGCAATTTAAAGGTCAGCGAGTGGGGTTAGCTACCCTGTACCGGGTTTAATACCCACCCTGCACCTGCGAGTCAGCTACCCTGTACCGGGTTGAAAATTTCACCAAGTTAACGTTTAAATGCAAACCCAGAGATGGTTTGTATGCAAATGAGGGTGTTTTTTCAAAAACCCATACAAATTAGTTTTTCGGAAATTCATTCGCGGCACCGGAACCTTTTCTGGCGTGCGGACCCCCACTTCGATGTCGGAGAGTATGTAAGGGAAATAAAGCAAAATCTCCCCCAACCAATTATTTATCAGTACCAAAATTATAGTGCATTTCTACCTATTATTCAGCGCTTTTAGCACTGGTTATTTACCACGCCGCACCTAGGGTTTACCCCTATATCCCCTGTTAGCACCATTGTTATTAACAGGTACTAATCCTGGTTGTAATATTAGGTTTCCTTTCCCAAAACCAAATCCCGTGGCCGTATAAATAAATCGCCCTCCTAATATTTTTTTTTTTTTCCAAAACTTTTTTCGTTTTTTTCCGCTAACCGCGATATCGATTTAAATTAAAAAACGGTTGTAATTTGTCCGTCCGATTTCCGCGTTTTCCGTTCGCCGTAAACGTTTAATTAAGATTATTATTTTCGAAAATTTCGAAATTATACCGTATTTTTTCTATAAAACCCGTGGCCATTTATATCGCATAATTTTATTAAATTTTCGATATAATAAATATATTTGTCGTGGTCGGAAATACAACGTTATTTCCGTCCCTATAACCAATTATAAATGGTTTTCCTTTTTATATATAAAAATTATTTTATAATTTAACTTATTTTTTTAATAGGTCGATTAAATTAAAAAAAAATTGGAATTATAAAAATTTAAAATTAAAAATAATATTTTCCGCGTGCAATAAAAAATTGCGCGTTTGTAACGAAAATCGTTTGAAAAATTTAACCAGTTATTGCAATTACGCAAACAAAAACGCCTTTTTTAATTTCGTAACGAGGCCGAAATTATCCGTTTAAATGCTAAATTATCGGTAAAAAATGCTGTGGAAAAAGATTATTTGGAAATCGACGAATTGTTTTTCGACGGTCCCTCCAAATTAAATCTAATTCCGGAATTGCGTTTCCTGGATTACGTCGATATTATTAATTAATTTTCGGTGTTGGATATTAATTTACAAAACTGGGTGTTTGCAAA
>NW_003803356.1:0-11695 GCF_000002495.2 Pyricularia oryzae 70-15
CTCTAATTTGTAATCCCGAAATGGAGTTTTAAAATTCCGTTTAATTATTTTATATGAAAATTGCGATTCAAAGGTTGACGAATGGAATTAATTACCCTGTACCGGATTTGTCACCCATTTCACACTTACAAATTAACTATTTTGTAGTAGGTTAAAGACTTTACTAAATTTGTATTTAAATGCAAACCCAAAAATGGTTTATATATAAATAAGGGTGTTTTTTTTTTACAAACCCATACGAATTAATCTTTCGGAAAACCATTTGCGGTATCGGAAGCTTTTGTGGCATACCGACCCCTATATTAATATCGGAAAATATATAAGGGAAAAAAGCAAATCTCCCCCACTTAATATAATTAATTATCCTAAATCTTTATAAATCTTTGTTTTATATTTACAAGGTATTTTTGTTATTGCTACAGCGGTTTTATTATTAGTTACTATTACGCGACATTCAGGGGTTACTTTTAAACCCCTGTTAATATACCAATATTATGAACAAATAGTAATATTACCACGAAGAACGGAAAAACCAAACCAATTAATATTAATAACGGCGGGGGAAAACTAAATATTTTGGCCAAATTAAGCAAATTATAATAAGAGTTTAACGCAAATATACTAGGAAACAAAATAAGAAAACAAAACCGGGGCGAAAGAAAAATTGGTTACGGAAAAATAAAAACGCAGTAAAAATAAAAACGAAAAATGTTAACGCAAATAAATAAAAATAAAATTATAAAAAAAAAAGATTTATAAGAAAAAACAAATATAAATCCAGGCAAATTGTTAAAAATTGCTAAATTTGTGGTCGATTTGGATGTTGAAAAAATATTACGCCAATTCGAACGTTATAAAGAATTTATATAGAAAAAGCTAGATTTATAACGGGAAACCAAAACTTTATGAAAATAAAAGTAAGCTTTTATTAAAAATCTCTATTCTTTTATCTTGGAATTTAACCTTTTATAAAACTAACAAAATAATTAGTTATTACAAATATAATAAATATTTAAAACAGCAACCAAAATCATTTATAGGTTTTTAACTTTATCAATTCCGTTTCGAAACCGTTATAACAATTATGTTTTTAAGTTTTCAAATAGTAAACTTGCCGCTGCCGAAATTAATTGGAACAATTCCGTTAAATAAATAAAAATATCAATTAAAATTATTACAATAAAAAATATAAATATCACGTTAAAATTGGAACAAGCTAAATATTTTATAAAATAATTTCTTCTTGATTTCCATACTTATTTGTTAAATTTTTAATCCCATATAAATACAAAAGATCGAAGAAACTGTTTTTTTACGGTTTTTTAACAAATTAGTATATAAATTGAAAAACATATTTTAATATTTATTGTGGTATTATATTTTTTACTCGAAAGAAAACGGTGGTATGGATATGAAGATATTGGAATGATATTAAAAATTAAAAAGAAAACGTTGGAATTAGTTTAACAGGATAACTTTTTAGCAAAAAAAACCCCCCCGAAAAAAAAGGAACGGAAGACAGAGTTACAAATTACCTAAAACAAATTTTCCGACCGCAAGAATAAAAATAAAACCAGGGGGAATAACGGGAATTTCAGCAGAAATCGAATTAAACACAAATATAATAAAAGAAGAAAAGGCAAATTCGGGGCGGGGCATTTAAAGATTTAAATATTGGAAAAATTGAAAAAATAGAAACACGGGAAAGTTTATTCGGCATTATTATTGCGATGATAATATATATTTTGTTTATTAATATCGAAATAAAATTTAGGCTTTAAATAAGTAATAAACCAAAATATCGGAGCAATTTAAGTTTAAAACAATATTTTAATTTAAATGGTAAAAAAATAAAAATACGCAAAAAAACCTTTTTCGAAACTTTACTGTTATATTTACTAGCCAATTTATCACCCTAATTTTACCTTAACGTTCCATTTTGCGAATCTTGGTTTGCTTATTAAATTTATTTGGAATTAATACCAATATAATTATAAATACGGGTGCAAAGATAAATTTAACTAGTAAATTCTTACGTTATAATAACAATTATTTTTGCAAATTTGCAAAACACCAATTATTATTAGTGTGGAACAGGACGAAATTACCACCAAAAATAGTTTACTTCGTACGGTTATAAATTACTAATTTTTGAAATATATTTACAGAAATAAAACGTTTATATATGATTATCTAAAAAGCAAAGGGAAATTTTCCTATTATATGGGAAAACCTGGTTTTGGTCAATTAAAATATCATTATAAACAAATTTACGTATTAAGGATAGTTTAAAATAATAATCTTTTATTTTTTAAATATATAATAACGTTGAAAGAAGTATATTTAATTTGGGGATATATACGAACTTATACCGTTACCCTAACAAATTATTTAATTCCTACTTTATCCGACGAGAATAAGGAAAAAAGCCCTTGATATAAAACTATTATAATATAAAAATATTGAAGTTATAAAAATAATCTTTTTAAAAAAGCAATTAGGGGTATGTTTATAAGTATTGGCGCCGTTTATTCCATTGGTATAATTAAAGAAACATCTCCGTATTTATTTATATATTTCTTCTTACCAAAACAATTAGCTAAATTACAGAAATATATTAATAAAAATCTAAAATTTAAATATATCCGCAAAATTAATTATTTTGCAAAAATACTCGTTCTTTTTATTTCCAAAAATGGTATTCTTCGTTTTTGCGTAGATTATCAAAATTTAACTTCGTTTATTAAAAAAACAGGTATTTTTGATTTTTAATTGCAAAAATTATAAACCGCGTACAAAATTCGCAATTAAATATCAAATGTAATTTTAAAAATGCATATTATAAAATTTATCTTACGAGAAAAGAAATTTAGAAAATTGCTTTTCGCATTCGTTATAATTATTTTAAGTTTATTATTATACTTTTTGGTTTTTGCAACGCCCCAAGAATTTTCTAAAATTATATATAAAAACTTTTAGAAATTTCATGGATTATTATTATATTATAAATTTCAATAATATCTCAATTTATTCCTCTAATAAAACATTTATAGAAAATATATACGGGAAATCTTAGAAAAGTCTCAGGAAACAAACATTTACGCCAAATTAGTTAAATGCAGATTTTATATACAAAAAATTAAATCTTTAAATTATATAGTTAATATTGAGAAAATAATTATAAACTCACGCAAAATAATCGCTATTTAATAATAATTTACACCTAAATTATATTTTATTATTTAGGTTTTGCTGGGGTTTTGCAGCTTTTTATAATTGATTTGTTTGTTATTATTTATTTATTACACGCTTTTTATCAAATTTATTTAAAAATATAAAAAGAAGTAAAAGGCCCGGGGATATTAAACTTTAAAAATGTAATACTGCTTTAATAATATTTCCAAAACTAAAAACCGCGCTTTTTAAACGCTTTTATTAGGCTATTATAGTTTTGTATTTACTATACGTTTGGAAATTAATATTTTAATATACGTTTAAAAGGCGATCTTATTACAATTTTTTAAAAACGGTTGGTATTCTATTATTTTCCGATCCAAAAAATAGTTCGAAACCGAACTAAATTAAAAGGCCCCGGACCGGAAAATAAAAATTATAGTCGAAAATCTCACATATTAGAGAAATTACCCAAAAGATATACCCCTAATAATTATAATTACAAAATATTGAAATTTGGAAAACTTTATAAAAACACCCAAATTTAATAAAAGCTAAACGCGTTGGATAATATTCTCTTTAATTTTAAAATTATTTACCGTGCAGGGAAATAAAATCCTGTTAACGGGCCGTGGAAATAGCCTGACGACAAAGTATCCATTATTATAAACGGCCTTTTTGTCACAGACCTGAAGGACAGCCACTGGGCTGTCGCTTAGTCATGACCCCTGTCACGTGAAGGCGCGAGGGCCGAGCGCCTCGCGCGCGTATATCTACGCGAAATCTCTGCAGTCTCCGATATGTAGCTCCTCGAGCTACGTCTTCGTCAACAACCACCTGCTACCCTGTACCTGGAAGACTAGATAGCCAATATACTCTGTCCTGTTACCTGATCGCCCGCACCTACCTGTCCGCCCTGCCTGCCCGTGACACGTAGCTCGAGGAGCTACATATCGGAGATTGCAGAGATTTCGCGTAGATATACGCGCGCGAGGCGCTCGGCCCTCGCGCCTTCACGTGACAGGGGTCATGACTAAGCGACAGCCCAGTGGCTGTCCTTCAGGTCTGTGACAGTATTCCCCCCTTCCAGGCCGAGCTCCGTCACGGCCGGGGCCCGGGCTTATGGGGGTATCGACGGTGGAAATTCTTTACCAATTGAGCAGCGTTTTCCAGGTAATCGGCAGGTTCAGTCGTGGGTTCGCTATATCCAGCCCAACGGACGATATATTTCAGCCGGCGGCCTCCTCGGCCGCGGGTTTCCCAAAAGGAGTCGAGGATCTCTTCGACTTCGTATTCTCTCTCACCTTCCACTTCCAAATGGGGTGGCGGTGCAGGTTGTTGGCCCGGCAGGGGCTCAACGTCAGCAGGTTTTAGTCGGTTTATATTGAAAACAGGGTGTACTCTCATAGACGACGGCAGGTCCAAACGGTAGGCGTACGGGCTAATCACTTCAGAAATTCGGAAGGGTCCCAAGTTCTTCCAATCCAGTTTCTTCTGCGGGCGGGCGGTCTGGATGTTCCGTGCGTCTAACCATACATATTGGCCGACGGTAAGCCGGCGGGCCGGGGTACGGTATCGGTTCGCCTGTTCTTCGTAACGGGCTTGGGCGGCGGTCATTTCGGCGCGGGCTTGTTCCAGAATGGCTTCCATTCGGGCGGCTAGCTTTTCGGCATCCCGCTGGGCGGGCAAAGGCTGGTTCAGGGGTACCGGCTCGAATCCCATGCGGGGATGGAATCCGTAAGTCGCGTAAAACGGGGAGGTTCCGGTGGTCTCGGACTTGTGGGAGTTGGCTGTGAATTCGGCGAGGGGAAGCCAACTTTCCCAATCATCTTGCAGGTAGGCCACATAAGCTCTCAAATATTGTTCCAGGGACGCGTTAAAACGCTCGGTCTGTCCGTCAGTCTCGGGGTGGTGAGCAGTGGATAGCAGGCTGTCGATTTTCAAACGGGTTGTCAGGTGTTTCCAAAACTTCGACACGAACTGGGTGCCTCTATCCGAAACTATCGTCAGGGGCAACCCGTGTAGTTTCCATACGTGGTGTAGGTACAGGTTGGCGGTGTCCTCGGCATTGCAGGTCCCTTTACAAGGGACGAAGTGTCTCATCTTAGTCAGGCGGTCTACGACCACTAGGATGGCGTCGTGGCCGTTGCTTTGCGGCAAATGTGTGATAAAATCCATCGACAGGTGTTGCCATGAGCGTTCAGGAGTGGGCAGGGGTCGCAGGAGGCCCTGGTGGCCTTCGCGGGACGGGTTGATTCGGCGGCAGGTCTGGCATTTCTTTACCCATAATGATACGTAATGTAGCATTCCGGGCCAGTAATATTCTCGGGACAGCAGGTCGTAGGTTTTTGCTTTGCCGGGGTGACCGGCGACGGGGGAGTCGTGGCAGCGGCGCAGGATCTCGGCTTTCAGATTATTCGAATCGGGTACGTACAGTCTATTGCGGTAATACAAATAGCCGGATCGTTCTTCGCATTCGGCCAATTGCAGCTTGGGGTGGCGGTCGGCGCCTGTCCTCAACGCTTCTAGGGCAGATTGCGTTATCGGGTCGGATTCGTATCCGGCGTCTAGTAGCTCTATCAGGTGTCTTGGCAATAGGGGTTTGTTTTGGCGGATTATGGGTTGTAACCGGGTGGGGCGGGCAGGTAAATTGTGTTCTTTCAGTACGACTTGTGTTTGGTGCTTAAGTCGTTCATCCCCCTCCTCAGGCATATCCTCTGACCTCCTGGTTAGTGCGTCGGGCTTCGCTCCTTGTTTCCCGGGTCGGTAGGTGATACGGAAATTAAATCTTGACAGGAATTCGGCCCATCGGGCTTGTCGGCGGTTGAGCATTTTCGTCGTCGTGAAATATTCCAGGTTGCGGTGGTCTGTAATTACTTGGACCGGGGACGACGTCCCTTCGAGTTCCGGGCGCCATTCTTCAAAACAGCGGATAATGGCTAGCAATTCTTTGTCGTAAATCTCGTAATTGCATTCGGTAGCTGTGTGTTTTTTCGAAAAGAACGCGACGGGGCGGAGTATTCCGTCGTCGCCGTATTGTGACAATATTCCCGCAGAAACATAATCGGAAGCGTCGGTCTCCAGGATCACATCCTTTTCCCAATCGAAGTGCGCCAGTACGGGGGCTTCGGTAAACTTTCTCTTCAGCAGTCGGAAGGCGGTTTCGCAGGCGCTATTCCATTCGAATGCGACGTCTTTCTTGGTCAATCTCGTCAAAGGGGCTACGATCTTTGAGAAATCTCGGATAAAGCGCCAGTAAAAGTTGCCAAACCCCAAAAATGCTTGTACGTCAGTAAGCTTTTTGGGTGTTTGCCAGTCCAGGACAGCGGTGATTTTTTCAGGGTCCATTTTTACGCCTTCGACGCCGACCAGCAGGCCCAGGAACTTGGTTTCCGTCACGAAGAATTCGCACTTCGCGGCGTTGGCGTATAGCCCGGCTTTCCTCAGGGCTTCCAGTACGAGTTTCAAATGTTCTTCGTGTTCTGTTCGGGTGCGGCTATAAATCAAAATGTCGTCCAGGTAGGCTGTACAAAATACGTCTAAGTATTCGCGCAGGGAGTCGTTTATATATCTCTGGAACGTCGCGGGGGCTCCCGTTAGCCCGAAAGGCATGACTAGGCTCTCGTATAAGCCGAATCTCGTGCGGAATGCCGTCAGGTATTCTTCCCCCTTTTTAATCCGAATATTGTTAAAAGCGGAAACGATATCGATTTTCGAGAAGAATTTCATGCCGGCCAGGTTGTTCAGGGTCTCTCGGACTAGCGGCAGCGGGTAACGGTCTTTTACGGTAATGTTATTCAGCGCGCGGTAATCCACGCAAAACCTCAACCCTCCTCCCTGCTTCTTCACGAACAAAACGGGCGAGGCGACGGATGACGAACTGGGTCTGATAAACCCTTTTTTCAACTCTGCGGTCAGCCATTCCTTAAGGGCTATCAGCTCTTCGCGGGACATGGCGTACAGGGGGCCGAACGGCGGCGTTTTTCCTTCTATAAGCGGGATATGGTGGTCGGACGGTCGGTGTGGGGGCAGCTTCTCGGCTTCTTGCGGGGAAAATACGTCCGCGAATTCCCGGATTGTTTCGGGCAGGGTCGGCCCGTTCCTATTTTGGGGGTCGGCGGCTAGGACCTCATCAATCTGTTTCAAGGTTACGGCGTACAGTCGGCAGGATCGGCGGCGGGCGTACATGCTCGCGGCTTGCAGGGAGATAGGGGCGATATCCATTTCGCGGAGGGACGGCGGTCGGTCAGCCTGGTACTGGGGGCGGCTTTTTTTTGGTACGGCGTGTAAAGCTTTAACCTTCTCCGGTTTGTCGGGCATATTGCAGTGTCGGCGGCAATAGTCGCTGTCAAACGTAATAACGTGTGACGCGAATCCAATCGTTGGATCGTGCTGCTTTAGCCAAGGCATTCCTAGCACAATGGGGTAGTGGGCTAGCTGTGTGACGAAGAACAGCGCGTTTTTCTGGATGTGGTCCTTGATTCTCAATTGTCCTCGGACATAATGGGTGCACTTCCCACTTTCGGCGGTCCTTCCGTCGAATACTTCGATGTCGAATGGGTTTCGCAGCGGATACATTTGTAGTTGGCGTTCTTCGGCCCATCCTTGGTCGAGGAAGCATTTTCCTTCCGCACCGCAATCGGTGAGGGCATAGGTTGGGAGGTTTTGGCCCCCCACTGTCAGTTCGGCAGGCAGGATCATCAGGTCGGATCGTTGGTTATATTCCTCTTCAACGGGGAACCCGTGAACGGCGGCGGCAGAGATGCGGATCGCCGGCGGTCTATGCGCGGCCTTGGCGGCCTGGGGGCGACTTATCCCAGGCGGGCTCCGTTTTTCGAACTTCGGCTGCTGGAGCGGCTGGCGTCCGAACCGCGGCGGGGGTTTTTAGGGAGTTTGGTTTGTATTTGGCGCGGGGACCTGGACCTGGACCTGGATCGTTCGATTCCGGCCTGGTGCAGCCGCGTGCGGCGGGTATCCGGTTCCGGGCATTTGGCAACGAAATGTTCTTGGGATCCACAACGGTAACATAGCATGTTTTCCTTGCGGTTGTGGCGGCGTTGGCTGCTCAGGTCCATAGGGTCGTTAAGCGGGAGCTCCGCGTTTGGCTTGGGGGCGGCCCGCGGTATGTCGGGTTGGGTTCGGGGAGCCGCGCGCGCGGGGGGCGCTGCGGCCCGAGGGGTACGTGTCTGTCTATTTTTATACTGCTGGTGCTGGCGGTAGCGGTTATCCAAACTTTGCAGGTGTCGGGTGAATTCGTGGTATTGGCGAGATGGGGCGGGGTTGTGGAGGAGCATGTCCTGGAGCTCTTCCGATATTCCCTGGAATAAAAGAGGGGGGAGGGCATCCTCCGGCATTTCTCCTTCCAAAGACAGGCGTTGGAACTCCGACAGATACTCGGCGAAATCTACGTTCCGCTGCTTCAGGGCATATAGTTTGTTTTGTGCGTTTTGGACGTGGTCGGGGTCCCCGAATGCCTCCTCTAGGTATTGGAGGAGATCCGTATAATCTCCGAATTGGGGTGTGCCTCCGACCATTTTGGGCAGGATCAGGTTGTACGCTTTACCGGACAGTCGACCGGCTACATAAATCAGGCGTGATTCGGGGTTGGGGAAGCGGTCTTTGTTTGAGGTTATCTTCCCCCGGATTTGGGTGGCGAAGCGGCGGAGGTCGGAGCGGGCGCCCGTAAATTTATCGGGGTCTGGAAGTCGTTCAGAAAGGCGGGCGGAGGCGGGATGTTCGGAAGCAGGCGGCGGAGTCGTTCCCATAGGAGTAACCATAAGGGGTTCAACAGGCGTGTTGGTAGTTGGGGCGGGGGTGGTTATATGTACCGTGGGTAGCGTTACGGTCCGAACTTCCTTCAGTTCGGACCGTGTTTTCTCTAATTCGGCGAAAGCGGCATCCCGGGAGGTTATGGCGGAGGCCTTTTCCATGGCCATGGCCAGAATGTCGGCCTGCGCCTTGTCGCGGACACGGTCCGTTTCGGCGCGGGCGCGTTGGGTCTCGGCTTCCTGCATTTCTAGGCAGGAGTTCAGGCGGACGTTGCTATCGTGCAATAGTTGCAGCTTTTGGTAGGAATCGGAGATGTAAGACACCCATTGTTCAGGGTGTCCTTGTAGGTGTTCGATCAGTTCCTCGGTCGAATCGGTTAAGATCGGGGGTTGCAGTGACGCAGGCATCGCGGGCACCTAATGAAGGAGCTACGTAATGTCACGGGCAGGCAGGGCGGACAGGTAGGTGCGGGCGATCAGGTAACAGGACAGAGTATATTGGCTATCTAGTCTTCCAGGTACAGGGTAGCAGGTGGTTGTTGACGAAGACGTAGCTCGAGGAGCTACATATCGGAGACTGCAGAGATTTCGCGTAGATATACGCGCGCGAGGCGCTCGGCCCTCGCGCCTTCACGTGACAGGGGTCATGACTAAGCGACAGCCCAGTGGCTGTCCTTCAGGTCTGTGACATTATCATATATTTTTAAAATCCATTAAAACTTTAATTACAAATTTACAATAAACTAATAAACTATTACAATAATTTTGCAAAAAAATAAAAAAAATAAAATTATAGTTCCAAATAATATTTTTATTACGAATTAAAACTTTACTTACTAATAAATTATAACGTAAGGAAAAATCGCTTGGAAGTTTATTATAATAACCTATATATTAGATATTAGGAAATCGCCAAGATTTCAAAATTATTGGAAACAAATAAAAAATAATATTAATTGGTATTTAAAATTATGCAGTATTTATATAATAATAAAACTAATTTAATACTGCCAATATAATTTATTGTAACTTTAACCTCTACCCAATAAAAATTAGGACGAAATATTTATAAGTTTTCTTATTAAATTACCTAATATAAAATATAATTTTGCCACGTTGGACGTTATTTTAATTATAATAAATAAATTGAGCAAAGTAACGCGGTTTTCACCCATTAAAAACGATATGGATATTTCCAAATTGTCTAAGTTTTTACGAAAAAATTATATATTGTTATAAACTTTTGTTAGATATTATGACCGACAAAAATAAATTATTTAAATATAAATTTTGCAAAAGGTTATATTATAAATTAAATAGTTAAAAGCATATATTTACAGTATTTTATCGGCAAATAAACGACCAAAGCTGGACTTTAATAAAATTATTAAGTAATATCTGAAATATTACGCGAAGAATAATTAAATATTTGGGTATAACCTTTGCCTATAATTAAATATATATAAAGTAACCCATTTAAGAAATAATAGATATATTGTTTATAATAGTATTTATAAACAAAAATGGAAATTTTTATTTAAAACCCGAAAGTTTATTATTAAAAAAAGATTATATTAATGATGCGAAATAAATTTAAAAAGCTTACAAAATTAAAGAAAGTTTGCGGAAATAATGGATTTAAACAGCGGAATAAGATAAAGGAATATTAATATAAAAAATATAAGTTTATAAAATTTAAACGAAATAATTAAATGTAATTATTTATGCGCAATATTGAATTGAGAGGGAATGTTGAATTTAAATCCAAATATATTAGAATTTTCAAAATTTTATATAACGCAAAAAAATAAATATATTATTTGGTTTTGCCAGTATAATCTAATAAAGTATACAATACTTTTATAATATAATTATCAAGTTATAAATGCCCAGAACCTAAACAATTACGAAATTATATTTTATTTAAAAATTAAAAACGAGGAAATTAAAACGTGGAAAGAATTAGAAATATATATACCAACAATAATATTACTAATTATTTGGTTAAATAATTTGATTGGCCAACCGAATATAATTTAAAAATACCCGAGAAAAATTTGTTTCTAAAAATAAAATAAAATTCTTTCTACAAAAATAATTTAGAAAAAAACAAACCAAAGGGAAAATTATTATTATAACACAAAAATATAGGGGTTAAACGCACGAAACGCAAAAAAAAACCAAAATGCCTCCAAATTTAGTTAATATTAGCAAATTATATATAAAAGAAACCGGTATTAAACCCAGACCTAATTTTAACGTTTGTTAAACAATTTTAAAAAAGTATTAAAACGTTTTTGTGGGAAATACCCCAAACGAAAACTAGTTCCCTCTAATATTATTGAAAAAAGTTTAAAACCCAAAAAATTATTTTATTGGTAGAAAAACTACCATTTTGCTAAAAATAAAATGAATTAAAATAACGGGGTGCTTATTAAAACACGGAAATCTTAATTTACCGCTATTACGGCGAAACAAGCTATTAATTACAGTTTTGTAGCCAAAAATGCGGGTAAATTTATTTAAAACGGCAAATTTGCATTTTGGTTATTTTTTAATACATATATCCCCAATCAAATATAATAATAACGTTAAATTAAAAAAAAGAAAATACCAACTTAAAAAAATAAACGGAAAAAATACGACGAAACTTTCCAAATTAACCAGGGACGGGAAAGTTATTATAAATTCAAATTTAAAGAAAAACATGAAAAAAACTAAAGTTTAAAAAGAATTAAATATATTACTTGGAC
>NW_003803355.1:0-5588 GCF_000002495.2 Pyricularia oryzae 70-15
TGTCACTAAAACCAAGTAATTTTAGGCCTTTAAAACCCCCAATCAAAGAGTTAGGTGGTAAATTAGCTTTAATTACCCTATTTCCGTAGCAGATTGCTAGGGATTTAGTACCTGCTAAGTAGCGAAGTAGGTTTTTAGCTGCCGTTAAGTGGATTGTAGTGGCTTTCGTTAAAAAACGAGATAACCATTGAACCGCAAAACCGATGTCCGGGCGCGTTAATAGCATTAAATACATTAGGGTGCCGATAATACGCTGTAACAATTTGATTTCTAGCGCATTTACGGGTTTGCCCCCACTATATTTTAGCACACCCGGCTGTAAGGGAACAGAAATAGGTTTGCAATCAGCTAATCCGAACGTTGCTAATGCTTCCTCTATATACTGACTTTGATGGAGCCAAAGCAGGCGGTTAGGCCTGTCCCTTATAATCTGAACGCCTAGAAAATAGGCTGCAGGGCCCCTGTCTTCCAATGCGTATATTTTGTTAAAACGGGCTTTTAAATCCTGAATATATTGCAATTTAGGACCTATTAGCAGGCAATCGTCAACAAAAGTAACAATGAAATGCTTGGATTTAGCATTATAAAAGACAGCTGGATCAGAGATTAGCGGCTTAAAACCTTCTGTAAAAAGTAGGCTTTTTAGCTTTGTTTGCCATTCTCTTGGGCCCTGTTTCAGACCGTATAGCGCCTTTTCCAACAGTATAACTTGCATTTCCTTTGGATTATAGCCCATTTGCACTAAAATTTTAGCGGTAGTAGGGCTGCAAGATCTAGCCCAATCGCTAAAACCCTCTGGAATTTGCAAATAAATATCTACGTCGGTAAGGTCACTATTTAAAAACGCACCGATAAAATCGATTTGTTCTATTTCCCAATTTTGTGCATTAGCTATAGCCAATAATATACGCCAGGTGGGCGGTATACTAGTGCTAGCAAAAGTCTCGATATAATCTAGGCCTTCGACCTGTAAAAACCCCCTAACAACAAGCCTGGCTTTATACTTTATAGGCTTATTATTTTCATCCTTTTTTAATTTAAACACCGGCCGGGTAGAGATTAGTCTACGGCCTGTATGCATTTTAATTTTAGGGATAAAACGGAAGGTTTTTGCAGTAACGATCTGGTCGAATTCAGACGCTAAAGCTGCTAACCATTTAGCACTTTCAGGGCTTTTTAGGGCCTGTTGGTAGCTATTTGGTTCGCCGTCTTTAGTGGGCTTTTTCTTTGTTTTCTTTTGGGTTTGATAACAAAGATAATGCACGTAATCGATATCCATAGGATCTGGGTTTTCGAACTGCGAATTTAACTCCATATTCTGTATTTTAGGTGCCGAAAACACCGGAACTTCCGTTATTTTAGGTGCTGAATTAGGCACCGCTACCGTTATAAGCTCTGGGGGGCGAACAGTAGACTGTACAGGCCAGGGAGGAACTGTAATTGCGGGAGGTAGGGGATTATTATCCACTGGATCCAAAGTTTTGGCGCTGTAGATTTCGTCTTCAGGTTCAGAATTAGAATCCCCCTCTAAATCTGGATTTTCCCCCTCTGAAATCTGTAGCGTTTCCCCTGGAATAGCCAAATTTTCAGCGGGTATACCCTCTAAAATTTTTACGGTAGAGGTTTTATATACGGCCCGTCTGGCGGGGGCGTAAACCAACGCTGTAGAATTGGATAAATGGGCTAAAAGCCTTACTGTTTCCGTTCGGGGAGCCAATTTGTTGGATTTTTGGCGTTTTTCCAGCGGTATAATAGCCTGGCATACGGTACCAATAACCCGATAATGGCCTAAATTAGGCCTGTGTGGTAATCCAGGTTGAAATTCGGAATAAAATTCCTCGTAGGGTGTTAACTCCCTGTTAGTTACCGCTGTACGGTTAACTAAATCAACCACGGCTGACAGTAAATAACACCATAAATATAGTGGTAGACCTGCCGCTAAAATGGTAGACCTTAGCCTATCCAAAATAACCCTAACGGACCGTTCCGTTAGCCCGTTTTGGCCATGGTTGTAGGGGTTGGAGGTGCTAAAATTAACACCTTTACTTGCAAACCAATCTTGAAGCTCTGTATTTACCTCGTGCCCCCCATCAAAATGAAATTTAGTGGGGTAGCGCCCGTACGTAGCTTTTAAAACCTTAAAAAAGCCTTTAATAGCCACTAAAACCGTAGGTCCGGCTTTATTCCGTAGTGAGATCGACCACCGAAAACGTGATTTTCGATCCACTAATAACAAAAATACGGGTTTTTTATTGTGAGGGTTAGGTTTAAGGGTTACTGTATCACCCTCTATGGAATCGAGGATATTAGGGGGTGTAGGGAGTGCCCCTTTATTTGTACGCCTAACAGAGGTGGCTTTAATGCAAGTAATGCAGGTAATAGCCCTAATTTTGTCGAAATTAGGTAGACCGTCTGCGTTTTTAGCGGTCTTTTTAAGCAATAACAACCCTATATGCCCTAAGCGCCTGTGCCATAACAGGGCTTTTTGGGCCTGGATTTCGTCACAATCGCCTGTAATTCCGTCTCCTTCAGCTGTTACCCAACCATCGGTAGTTCGATTTAGGCTTAAAGGGAGGTAATTTACAGGGGCCTGCACTAATTCCGGTACTAAAGGAGGTTCTAACAACGGATTTCTTGTGTGGGAAACCCCCTCTTTTTCGGTATTAGCCCCTTTTGAATTAGGCTGCTTAAAAGGGTCATCTAGCGGCTTACCGGGCCTACGGGGCCCAATCTCACGTGGATTTTCAGGGGTTTTTGCACTAAATTTCTGCATTACAGGTAAATCTACGGTTATATCCTTATTTTGTTTGGGATTTAACACTTCCGTTACCGTATTTTCTCCCGGTTCCGAATCGGTGTAGATTTTATAGTCGTCTTGGTCTTCAGGGACTATATTATTTAGTTTTACCTCCAACGGGGCTGCGTAGCCCTTTGTAACCCCCTGTAAGGTTAGGCTAGAGGCGGTGCTATATTCACCAATTACACAGGCGTAATTCGAAACCGTAGATGTAGTATTTCGAATAAGGATATCGCACCCTTTTACCTCCAAACAGAACGAATTTTTGGCGGTATTTAGGCGTCCCCACGCCTTGCGATCCCGATCGTACAGGGTATTTTTTAATAATACGCCCCCTGTATTGTAGTGTATTAGCCCACTAACGATATTTATTCCAAACGAGGGGATATATAGCACGTTATTTAACGTAACCTCTCTAAATTCGTCAATTTTGGAGCCATACCGGACCTGTATTTTAACAGTTCCAGTGCCAATAGGCCTAACAGGGCCACCTCCGGTACCGATTTCGACTGTTGAGCCGGGGGTATAATCGGTAAAAAATTGCTTATTTGCAAAGATATGGTGCGTGCTACCTGTATCGTACAGGACCGGGTAGCCTAGCCGTCGGGGCTTAGGGTCCCTATTTACGCCGCTTCCAGGCTTCGTCTTAGCCTTAGAATTAGTTGCTAATACCTGTGGTTTTAGCGTTTTACCGGTATAATCGGGTTCCGAATCCGATTCCGAACATAATTCTATAACCCCGCTAATAGCGGAATTAACCTCCTGTTGCAGTGCCCGGTACGGTAAATTACCGCCCGAATCGCCTGCCTGTTCCAGGGCGTTATACGCTGCGCAAACGCTAACGTCACCTGGAATTGAGCCCGTAAATAACTCGAAATCCATTGAAATCATGGAAGTTCCAGCGTTCGATTTGCTGGAATTGGAGGATTTATTATCTTTTGCAATAGCCGAATCCGAATTAGGGGTTGATTTGCCCTTTTTTCGTGATTTGGAGGTGCCGTCCTGCCCATTATTTTCCTTTTTAGCATCCTTTTTAGCGCCTTTTTTCCCTGATTTTCGACCTTCAGCCCTGTAATTAGTGGCTTTGGCAGTTGTAGAGCCTGAAATCGAATTTTCGGATATAAGGTCCGCCATAAGGTATTGCAAATTTAATCGATCCGAATTTTGGCCTATAGCCTGCAGGGCCCGTTGGGTACTGCGTTGGCGTTCGGTCCAGGTAGGGAACGTCCCCTCCAGGGCCCGTAGGTATTGATTTCGTACATCGATAGGGCTAATTTGCACGTTGGCATTCGCTAATCTAGCTACCAGGGAATTAAAACGGCTGTTAAATTCTGGTATTGACCCTCTAAATTTCGAAAAATTTAGGGCGTGAAATTCCCGATATAGCGAGTCTCTGCTAATTTCGGGTGCAACGGAATAGCTATCTTCCAGGGTCTTATAGGCCGTTACAGGGCTGGAATGCCATGCAATGGATTCTAAAGGTTCCTTGGTTAGGCTGTCTTTAATAAGCAATAATAGGACTGATTGCTCATGTTCCGGTAGGCTATAGCCAATTTCAGGGTTGGAAATAAATTCCGCAGCTTTTATAGCCCTGAATTGTACTATAAGTGCCTGTTTCCACAGGTCGTAATTGCTAGCCCCTACTAATTTGCAATTTTCGGGGAAGGAAAATACCCGTTTTGATAGTTCTTTACCTATCCCGTCACCTAGAATTAGGTTACCGGGTGGATTAGGTGGTGCGGTAGCGGTATTAGCGCTAAAAATCTGTGGGTTGGCCTCCAGATTACCGCTATTGGGGGTATTAATACCCGCAATACCACTAAAACTAGTGGGTTCACCATTTTTCAGCGTCAACAGAGATGTTAACTGTTGAATTGTGTGCTGAAGTTGATCCAATTGCGTAGTTAACGCTTTTAATTGCAGGTCTTGCGCCTGTAATTTAGCGGTTAGAACTTCATTCGGGCTGGATTCAGGGCCCCTATCCGGTGGAATTGGGCCTGGGAGGCCCGACATAGGGCTGTCTTCCATTGTAGGGTGGCCTGAATTATAGTTAAAAACTAACCTAGTCGCCTAAGGGTAAATACCCCAATCTAGGATTTTCTATAGCCGTTTGCCTTCTAACGGTTACAGGCCTATACTTGCCAAATATAGGGCTTATTGCTATTTTCAATGATCGAATCCACTGAAAATACAGGGTTGGAATCCCTAAATCCACAATTAATGGGTGCCCTGGTATTATTTGTACCGATCCAGGTGCACTAGCGATCGAAAGTTCAATTCGCTAGGTGGGTGCAGGGTAACCTGCAGGGTAATTTGCAGCGTTCGGTTAGTGGATCACTGGGCTATTAGCGGGCGAATACAGGGGTTTTGGCCCTGACTCGTTAGCGCAAACCCTAATTAACGCACTAAAAATTTGAACCAATCGCAATAGCGATGCACAACCCATAAAAACCACACCAAAAATTTTGGGATTTGCAATCGAGCGAGCGCTGCAGTGCCTGAAAATTGGGCCTGAGTCAAACGCTAATATAGCGACCCCTCACTGTAATTACAGGGGGGATAGGTGCTAACGTAGCACCTATAACCAACAATTTGCACAAAAAACAGCAATATCTTCGTCAATATACGTGCTGCGGATATGCGACAATAACCAAATTAAAGCCTGAAAACAGGGCTTTCCAATAATGCAAAGTGCGCTTTAGTGCACTAGCTAGAACCTTTCCGGGCTCATAACCTGTTACTAACAATGGTGCTAACAGGGGATATAGGGGTAAACCCTAGGTGCGGCGTG
>NW_003803354.1:0-4583 GCF_000002495.2 Pyricularia oryzae 70-15
GGGAACAGAAATAGGTTTGCAATCAGCTAATCCGAACGTTGCTAATGCTTCCTCTATATACTGACTTTGATGGAGCCAAAGCAGGCGGTTAGGCCTGTCCCTTATAATCTGAACGCCTAAAAAATAGGCTGCAGGGCCCCTGTCTTCCAATGCGTATATTTTGTTAAAACGGGCTTTTAAATCCTGAATATATTGCAATTTAGGACCTATTAGCAGGCAATCGTCAACAAAAGTAACAATGAAATGCTTGGATTTAGCATTATAAAAGACAGCTGGATCAGAGATTAGCGGCTTAAAACCTTCTGTAAAAAGTAGGCTTTTTAGCTTTGTTTGCCATTCTCTTGGGCCCTGTTTCAGACCGTATAGCGCCTTTTCCAACAGTATAACTTGCATTTCCTTTGGATTATAGCCCATTTGCACTAAAATTTTAGCGGTAGTAGGGCTGCAAGATCTAGCCCAATCGCTAAAACCCTCTGGAATTTGCAAATAAATATCTACGTCGGTAAGGTCACTATTTAAAAACGCACCGATAAAATCGATTTGTTCTATTTCCCAATTTTGTGCATTAGCTATAGCCAATAATATACGCCAGGTGGGCGGTATACTAGTGCTAGCAAAAGTCTCGATATAATCTAGGCCTTCGACCTGTAAAAACCCCCTAACAACAAGCCTGGCTTTATACTTTATAGGCTTATTATTTTCATCCTTTTTTAATTTAAACACCGGCCGGGTAGAGATTAGTCTACGGCCTGTATGCATTTTAATTTTAGGGATAAAACGGAAGGTTTTTGCAGTAACGATCTGGTCGAATTCAGACGCTAAAGCTGCTAACCATTTAGCACTTTCAGGGCTTTTTAGGGCCTGTTGGTAGCTATTTGGTTCGCCGTCTTTAGTGGGCTTTTTCTTTGTTTTCTTTTGGGTTTGATAACAAAGATAATGCACGTAATCGATATCCATAGAATCTGGGTTTTCGAACTGCGAATTTAACTCCATATTCTGTATTTTAGGTGCCGAAAACACCGGAACTTCCGTTATTTTAGGTGCTGAATTAGGCACCGCTACCGTTATAAGCTCTGGGGGGCGAACAGTAGACTGTACAGGCCAGGGAGGAACTGTAATTGCGGGAGGTAGGGGATTATTATCCACTGGATCCAAAGTTTTGGCGCTGTAGATTTCGTCTTCAGGTTCAGAATTAGAATCCCCCTCTAAATCTGGATTTTCCCCCTCTGAAATCTGTAGCGTTTCCCCTGGAATAGCCAAATTTTCAGCGGGTATACCCTCTAAAATTTTTACGGTAGAGGTTTTATATACGGCCCGTCTGGCGGGGGCGTAAACCAACGCTGTAGAATTGGATAAATGGGCTAAAAGCCTTACTGTTTCCGTTCGGGGAGCCAATTTGTTGGATTTTTGGCGTTTTTCCAGCGGTATAATAGCCTGGCATACGGTACCAATAACCCGATAATGGCCTAAATTAGGCCTGTGTGGTAATCCAGGTTGAAATTCGGAATAAAATTCCTCGTAGGGTGTTAACTCCCTGTTAGTTACCGCTGTACGGTTAACTAAATCAACCACGGCTGACAGTAAATAACACCATAAATATAGTGGTAGACCTGCCGCTAAAATGGTAGACCTTAGCCTATCCAAAATAACCCTAACGGACCGTTCCGTTAGCCCGTTTTGGCCATGGTTGTAGGGGTTGGAGGTGCTAAAATTAACACCTTTACTTGCAAACCAATCTTGAAGCTCTGTATTTACCTCGTGCCCCCCATCAAAATGAAATTTAGTGGGGTAGCGCCCGTACGTAGCTTTTAAAACCTTAAAAAAGCCTTTAATAGCCACTAAAACCGTAGGTCCGGCTTTATTCCGTAGTGAGATCGACCACCGAAAACGTGATTTTCGATCCACTAATAACAAAAATACGGGTTTTTTATTGTGAGGGTTAGGTTTAAGGGTTACTGTATCACCCTCTATGGAATCGAGGATATTAGGGGGTGTAGGGAGTGCCCCTTTATTTGTACGCCTAACAGAGGTGGCTTTAATGCAAGTAATGCAGGTAATAGCCCTAATTTTGTCGAAATTAGGTAGACCGTCTGCGTTTTTAGCGGTCTTTTTAAGCAATAACAACCCTATATGCCCTAAGCGCCTGTGCCATAACAGGGCTTTTTGGGCCTGGATTTCGTCACAATCGCCTGTAATTCCGTCTCCTTCAGCTGTTACCCAACCATCGGTAGTTCGATTTAGGCTTAAAGGGAGGTAATTTACAGGGGCCTGCACTAATTCCGGTACTAAAGGAGGTTCTAACAACGGATTTCTTGTGTGGGAAACCCCCTCTTTTTCGGTATTAGCCCCTTTTGTATTAGGCTGCTTAAAAGGGTCATCTAGCGGCTTACCGGGCCTACGGGGCCCAATCTCACGTGGATTTTCAGGGGTTTTTGCACTAAATTTCTGCATTACAGGTAAATCTACGGTTATATCCTTATTTTGTTTGGGATTTAACACTTCCGTTACCGTATTTTCTCCCGGTTCCGAATCGGTGTAGATTTTATAGTCGTCTTGGTCTTCAGGGACTATATTATTTAGTTTTACCTCCAACGGGGCTGCGTAGCCCTTTGTAACCCCCTGTAAGGTTAGGCTAGAGGCGGTGCTATATTCACCAATTACACAGGCGTAATTCGAAACCGTAGATGTAGTATTTCGAATAAGGATATCGCACCCTTTTACCTCCAAACAGAACGAATTTTTGGCGGTATTTAGGCGTCCCCACGCCTTGCGATCCCGATCGTACAGGGTATTTTTTAATAATACGCCCCCTGTATTGTAGTGTATTAGCCCACTAACGATATTTATTCCAAACGAGGGGATATATAGCACGTTATTTAACGTAACCTCTCTAAATTCGTCAATTTTGGAGCCATACCGGACCTGTATTTTAACAGTTCCAGTGCCAATAGGCCTAACAGGGCCACCTCCGGTACCGATTTCGACTGTTGAGCCGGGGGTATAATCGGTAAAAAATTGCTTATTTGCAAAGATATGGTGCGTGCTACCTGTATCGTACAGGACCGGGTAGCCTAGCCGTCGGGGCTTAGGGTCCCTATTTACGCCGCTTCCAGGCTTCGTCTTAGCCTTAGAATTAGTTGCTAATACCTGTGGTTTTAGCGTTTTACCGGTATAATCGGGTTCCGAATCCGATTCCGAACATAATTCTATAACCCCGCTAATAGCGGAATTAACCTCCTGTTGCAGTGCCCGGTACGGTAAATTACCGCCCGAATCGCCTGCCTGTTCCAGGGCGTTATACGCTGCGCAAACGCTAACGTCACCTGGAATCGAGCCCGTAAATAACTCGAAATCCATTGAAATCATGGAAGTTCCAGCGTTCGATTCGCTGGAATTGGAGGATTTATTATCTTTTGCAATAGCCGAATCCGAATTAGGGGTTGATTTGCCCTTTTTTCGTGATTTGGAGGTGCCGTCCTGCCCATTATTTTCCTTTTTAGCGTCCTTTTTAGCGCCTTTTTTCCCTGATTTTCGACCTTCAGCCCTGTAATTAGTGGCTTTGGCAGTTGTAGAGCCTGAAATCGAATTTTCGGATATAAGGTCCGCCATAAGGTATTGCAAATTTAATCGATCCGAATTTTGGCCTATAGCCTGCAGGGCCCGTTGGGTACTGCGTTGGCGTTCGGTCCAGGTAGGGAACGTCCCCTCCAGGGCCCGTAGGTATTGATTTCGTACATCGATAGGGCTAATTTGCACGTTGGCATTCGCTAATCTAGCTACCAGGGAATTAAAACGGCTGTTAAATTCTGGTATTGACCCTCTAAATTTCGAAAAATTTAGGGCGTGAAATTCCCGATATAGCGAGTCTCTGCTAATCTCGGGTGCAACGGAATAGCTATCTTCCAGGGTCTTATAGGCCGTTACAGGGCTGGAATGCCATGCAATGGATTCTAAAGGTTCCTTGGTTAGGCTGTCTTTAATAAGCAATAATAGGACTGATTGCTCATGTTCCGGTAGGCTATAGCCAATTTCAGGGTTGGAAATAAATTCCGCAGCTTTTATAGCCCTGAATTGTACTATAAGTGCCTGTTTCCACAGGTCGTAATTGCTAGCCCCTACTAATTTGCAATTTTCGGGGAAGGAAAATACCCGTTTTGATAGTTCTTTACCTATCCCGTCACCTAGAATTAGGTTACCGGGTGGATTAGGTGGTGCGGTAGCGGTATTAGCGCTAAAAATCTGTGGGTTGGCCTCCAGATTACCACTATTGGGGGTATTAATACCCGCAATACCACTAAAACTAGTGGGTTCACCATTTTTCAGCGTCAACAGAGATGTTAACTGTTGAATTGTGTGCTGAAGTTGATCCAATTGCGTAGTTAACGCTTTTAATTGCAGGTCTTGCGCCTGTAATTTAGCGGTTAGAACTTCATTCGGGCTGGATTCAGGGCCCCTATCCGGTGGAATTGGGCCTGGGAGGCCCGACATAGGGCTGTCTTCCATTGTAGGGTGGCCTGAATTATAGTTAAAAACTAACCTAGTCGCCTAAGGGTAAATACCCCAATCTAGGATTTTCTATAGCC
>NW_003803353.1:0-4394 GCF_000002495.2 Pyricularia oryzae 70-15
AAGGTGCACGGAGGGTTCGTCTGACGGCTTGTGCCGTGAAGTGTGGGTGAAAAGGCAGTAAGTCTATTCCTCGTCAGAGTTCGAGTCGTTTACGATCGGTGTCCCTAGGCGTAAAGTGCGTTCGTGGCGCGCGGGGCGCTGGCGGGCCGCTCTGGGGCGGGCGCTGAAGTAGTTGGTGGCTATCGAAAACGCCTGAAAGCTTGTCGGTTGCCCGAGGCTTGTCTGGAAGAATTTGCGGCGTTGGGCGCGGTCTGGCGGCCCGACCGGCCGGTCGTTGTCAGGCCACGGCCAGTTTCTCCACACCGCCCGCGAAAAGCGGCAGTGCACCGGGTGTTCAGGGGAGGTCCGCTTCCAGCACCAGGCACACGAGGTGTTTGCATCCTGGTGGTTGAAACGGTCATGGTAGGCTTTGAAATCGCCGTGGCCGGTCCTCATGGCCAAATAATGGCCCAGTAGGGGTCTTGGCAAACGCAGTTCCTCGGGCTCCTTTCTCGGTGTGTATTGGAATTTCCATTCCCTATATGCGGGGGACCGTTCACAGAGTTCTTTACGCCACCAGTCCTTCTCTATATTCGAAAGAATGGCTCTGAGGACCGTGCCGGCACCGCTATACGTGGTTTGCTGAGCCCTCGGGTCTGGGTCCGGCGGTCCGGCGGAGCCGGCCTTGGCCAGCTCGTCAGCCCGGTCGTTTCCCGGGATTCCCTGGTGCCCAGGGCACCAACGGACCCGAACCTCGGTACCTTGTTTTCGGAGTAGATCGACAAGGTTATGGGACTCCAGAAAGGCCCATTGGGACGAACGCGGCGCGTCGCCTTTAAGACCCCAAATCCTTGCATTTCCTACAGTAAACTATAGTCACAGGGTTGGACCAGACCCTCTAACGGACAGGCCAGCTAGAGCCCTCCTAGTCGCTGGATACCCAGCCTGCCACGTAAATACAAGGTTTGCACCTTAAGCCTACCGCATCCACAAAAAGGCCTCTTGGTAGACCGACGCGCGCATCCGTCCTCTCCGGCTAAAATAGCGTCTCTTCCGCCTAACATGCCGACGACATCATCTGCCCCGGTGTACGTCCCTAGTGCGAGTAGAAAGCTTCGAAAAGCCGGCGACACCCCGTACATGTCCATCCACAGCTTAGTCCCCCGTTGGTTCCTGGGCTAGCCCAGCGCCACAATGTGGACATGAATGCAATCGAGTTCTTCCCGTCCTCCAGACCCGGCGCAGATTCCCAGTGCGAGTGAGAAGCATGGGGCGCCTCAGTCACACTATTCCACCACGGCCCACCGTCCACGGGGTGTACCAAGGGTGCGAACCAAGGCCGTGCCCACGTTTCTTGCTTCCCGTTACCCAAAGCCGTCTCCAGCAATGGGCCGACCACGTCTTGCTGTCGGGACCCTTTGGAGACTGCCGCGCCGGCACAGTGCTTCCGGTCCACGTACAACTAACCAACCCCCGTAACGGCACTACCTCCTCGCTGCAGGCAATCCCAGAAGGTGTGAGGGGGTGAGAGGGTGCCCTGTCGATTCGAAGAACCGTCGGGTGGTTCTCAGCCTAATTTCCCTTTCTTTTAAACCGTATTGTCTAGCCTTCCGGGGAAGGACGCCTGCCTTTCCGGCTGGCAAAGTTTTTTTTGTGCCACGCTGGCTCGCATCGCGAGATTGGGCCTTGTCTTGTGCGCCTCTATGCGGGTGGCGCGCCGAACCGCCGATCGGACTCTTCCTTCACCGCGATCAGTGGAAAACTCGTCAAAGGGGAGATCTGTCGATTATACATGGGTGTTGCGAGGAAAGGCGTTCCGTGTAGTGACGGTGCTTAGGGCGACAGGTTGAAGAGTTTTTCGTGTGTGCGCGCCTGTTAGGGCTACAGGCGGAAGTCCCGCGCAAACGTTAACAGCATGGTCCGTGCGCCCATACTGAAAATTTTGTGTACGGGAGAGAGTTGGCCACGTGGCCGAAAGGGCTGCCAAAGCAATGGCGGTCGCTGCCCACCTCAAGAGCTTTGGGGCAGTAAGATACGGACCGCCTGCGGCTGCACTTCGCAAGGCAGCGGTGGCATGCGTGGGTTCCTCGGCCACCTACGCAGCCGAGGCATGGTACAACCCAGCGCACAAGCAAAGAGGACTCCTCAAAGCATTGAACAAACCGCTGGTTTTAGCGGCACGGGCAATCCTCCCGGCGTATAAAACCACCCCCTCGTCCACTGTTCTCAGGGACGCAGGACTACCCTCGGCCCGCGTCGCGCTGGCCCACACCCGCCTGAAATACGGCGCCCGACTAAGGCTCGCGGACAAGGGGCACCCCCTTGTCAGCCGCCTGCGTGAAACACCTCGTGCCCGCAACTCGGGCCATTCGGCCACGACCCTGCAAACGGCTGCACAACTTCTCCCGCGGATCCGGAGACTGGAGTTGCGCGCACCTCGCAATGCCCCGGATTCTCGCACTGACCCCACCGGAGGAGTCCCGAAAGAGGAAGCGGCCCGCCGCTTTATCGAATGGCTGGACATGGTATCACCTGACGATATCGTGGTATATACGGATGGTTCGGAAAAACACGAAAACAACTGCGTCCAAATAGGGTACGGATGGGCCGCTTTTAGGGCGGGCCTGGAATTTGCCGCAGGCTCCGCATCTATTACGCCGGAAAGCCACGTTTTCGACGCCGAGGCAATTGGCGCCCTAAAAGGGCTACAGGCGGCAGCCAAGGCCCAGCCAGGCGCCCGGATTTGGATTTGTGTGGACAGCACCTCGGTTATTTGGGGTCTTAGAGGCGACGCGCCGCGTTCGTCCCAATGGGCCTTTCTGGAGTTCCATAACCTTGTCGATCTACTCCGAAAACAAGGTACCGAGGTTCGGGTCCGTTGGTGCCCTGGGCACCAGGGAATCCCGGGAAACGACCGGGCTGACGAGCTGGCCAAGGCCGGCTCCGCCGGACCGCCGGACCCAGACCCGAGGGCTCAGCAAACCACGTATAGCGGTGCCGGCACGGTCCTCAGAGCCATTCTTTCGAATATAGAGAAGGACTGGTGGCGTAAAGAACTCTGTGAACGGTCCCCCGCATATAGGGAATGGAAATTCCAATACACACCGAGAAAGGAGCCCGAGGAACTGCGTTTGCCAAGACCCCTACTGGGCCATTATTTGGCCATGAGGACCGGCCACGGCGATTTCAAAGCCTACCATGACCGTTTCAACCACCAGGATGCAAACACCTCGTGTGCCTGGTGCTGGAAGCGGACCTCCCCTGAACACCCGGTGCACTGCCGCTTTTCGCGGGCGGTGTGGAGAAACTGGCCGTGGCCTGACAACGACCGGCCGGTCGGGCCGCCAGACCGCGCCCAACGCCGCAAATTCTTCCAGACAAGCCTCGGGCAACCGACAAGCTTTCAGGCGTTTTCGATAGCCACCAACTACTTCAGCGCCCGCCCCAGAGCGGCCCGCCAGCGCCCCGCGCGCCACGAACGCACTTTACGCCTAGGGACACCGATCGTAAACGACTCGAACTCTGACGAGGAATAGACTTACTGCCTTTTCACCCACACTTCACGGCACAAGCCGTCAGACGAACCCTCCGTGCACCTTAGGCACGGGGTCGCGTCAGTGAACTAACCCCCTAAGCAGGACCGGGCCCGAACCCGGTCAGGCACGATCCGCCTCTGCCCTCCTTGTTTTCCCCCTGTGTAAATAAAGAAGATAGAACGCGCGCCGAGATACCCCTCGGGAGGTTGCTAACGGCCGGCTAACAAGCCGGGCCGAGCCCGGCGTTAACTAATACTACTACTACTACTACTCCGGGTTGCGACCGTGCCTTTTCTTAGTGATATGGATCACCTCTGTCTTTTCCGCTGCAAAATGGATCTTCTCTTCCGCCGCAATTTCGTGCATATCCCGGAGTTTATCTTCCAGCCAACGTACGTTTTCCTCCAACGAGGGTGACGATTTCCATGTAAGCACGTCGTCTGCGTATGCCAACCGCCACTTCGTACCGTTTTTGACGAGATACGCCAAATATAGCATATATAGGATCGGGGAAAGGGGAGACCCTTGCGGGGTGCCGCACCCAAGCCGCCTAAAGCCCGTGGTCGTACCCTCCAGCCGGACTCGGGCCTGGCGGTCGTTTAGAAAGTTAATCACGAACCTGAGGAGCATTTTACTAAACCCAAGGCTCCGCATTTTCCGTATTAATCGCCCATGGAGGAGGGCGTCGAAGGCGCCTTGGACGTCGCATGCGACAAGGGTAACTTCCTCCCCGCGAGCTAAAGCCTGCTCGATATCGTGGGCGAGGGCACAAACCAGATCCGTCGCCGATCGTTTGGGTAGGGCACCGCCGTGGGTGCAGCTAAGGAGCCCGTTGTCGTGTATGGCCCAAGCTATCCGGCGTGCAACGAGCCTCTCGAG
>NW_003803352.1:0-4078 GCF_000002495.2 Pyricularia oryzae 70-15
CTAAAATTAACACCTTTACTTGCAAACCAATCTTGAAGCTCTGTATTTACCTCGTGCCCCCCATCAAAATGAAATTTAGTGGGGTAGCGCCCGTACGTAGCTTTTAAAACCTTAAAAAAGCTTTTAATAGCCACTAAAACCGTAGGTCCGGCTTTATTCCGTAGTGAGATCGACCACCGAAAACGTGATTTTCGATCCACTAATAACAAAAATACGGGTTTTTTATTGTGAGGGTTAGGTTTAAGGGTTACTGTATCACCCTCTATGGAATCGAGGATATTAGGGGGTGTAGGGAGTGCCCCTTTATTTGTACGCCTAACAGAGGTGGCTTTAATGCAAGTAATGCAGGTAATAGCCCTAATTTTGTCGAAATTAGGTAGACCGTCTGCGTTTTTAGCGGTCTTTTTAAGCAATAACAACCCTATATGCCCTAAGCGCCTGTGCCATAACAGGGCTTTTTGGGCCTGGATTTCGTCACAATCGCCTGTAATTCCGTCTCCTTCAGCTGTTACCCAACCATCGGTAGTTCGATTTAGGCTTAAAGGGAGGTAATTTACAGGGGCCTGCACTAATTCCGGTACTAAAGGAGGTTCTAACAACGGATTTCTTGTGTGGGAAACCCCCTCTTTTTCGGTATTAGCCCCTTTTGAATTAGGCTGCTTAAAAGGGTCATCTAGCGGCTTACCGGGCCTACGGGGCCCAATCTCACGTGGATTTTCAGGGGTTTTTGCACTAAATTTCTGCATTACAGGTAAATCTACGGTTATATCCTTATTTTGTTTGGGATTTAACACTTCCGTTACCGTATTTTCTCCCGGTTCCGAATCGGTGTAGATTTTATAGTCGTCTTGGTCTTCAGGGACTATATTATTTAGTTTTACCTCCAACGGGGCTGCGTAGCCCTTTGTAACCCCCTGTAAGGTTAGGCTAGAGGCGGTGCTATATTCACCAATTACACAGGCGTAATTCGAAACCGTAGATGTAGTATTTCGAATAAGGATATCGCACCCTTTTACCTCCAAACAGAACGAATTTTTGGCGGTATTTAGGCGTCCCCACGCCTTGCGATCCCGATCGTACAGGGTATTTTTTAATAATACGCCCCCTGTATTGTAGTGTATTAGCCCACTAACGATATTTATTCCAAACGAGGGGATATATAGCACGTTATTTAACGTAACCTCTCTAAATTCGTCAATTTTGGAGCCATACCGGACCTGTATTTTAACAGTTCCAGTGCCAATAGGCCTAACAGGGCCACCTCCGGTACCGATTTCGACTGTTGAGCCGGGGGTATAATCGGTAAAAAATTGCTTATTTGCAAAGATATGGTGCGTGCTACCTGTATCGTACAGGACCGGGTAGCCTAGCCGTCGGGGCTTAGGGTCCCTATTTACGCCGCTTCCAGGCTTCGTCTTAGCCTTAGAATTAGTTGCTAATACCTGTGGTTTTAGCGTTTTACCGGTATAATCGGGTTCCGAATCCGATTCCGAACATAATTCTATAACCCCGCTAATAGCGGAATTAACCTCCTGTTGCAGTGCCCGGTACGGTAAATTACCGCCCGAATCGCCTGCCTGTTCCAGGGCGTTATACGCTGCGCAAACGCTAACGTCACCTGGAATTGAGCCCGTAAATAACTCGAAATCCATTGAAATCATGGAAGTTCCAGCGTTCGATTTGCTGGAATTGGAGGATTTATTATCTTTTGCAATAGCCGAATCCGAATTAGGGGTTGATTTGCCCTTTTTTCGTGATTTGGAGGTGCCGTCCTGCCCATTATTTTCCTTTTTAGCATCCTTTTTAGCGCCTTTTTTCCCTGATTTTCGACCTTCAGCCCTGTAATTAGTGGCTTTGGCAGTTGTAGAGCCTGAAATCGAATTTTCGGATATAAGGTCCGCCATAAGGTATTGCAAATTTAATCGATCCGAATTTTGGCCTATAGCCTGCAGGGCCCGTTGGGTACTGCGTTGGCGTTCGGTCCAGGTAGGGAACGTCCCCTCCAGGGCCCGTAGGTATTGATTTCGTACATCGATAGGGCTAATTTGCACGTTGGCATTCGCTAATCTAGCTACCAGGGAATTAAAACGGCTGTTAAATTCTGGTATTGACCCTCTAAATTTCGAAAAATTTAGGGCGTGAAATTCCCGATATAGCGAGTCTCTGCTAATTTCGGGTGCAACGGAATAGCTATCTTCCAGGGTCTTATAGGCCGTTACAGGGCTGGAATGCCATGCAATGGATTCTAAAGGTTCCTTGGTTAGGCTGTCTTTAATAAGCAATAATAGGACTGATTGCTCATGTTCCGGTAGGCTATAGCCAATTTCAGGGTTGGAAATAAATTCCGCAGCTTTTATAGCCCTGAATTGTACTATAAGTGCCTGTTTCCACAGGTCGTAATTGCTAGCCCCTACTAATTTGCAATTTTCGGGGAAGGAAAATACCCGTTTTGATAGTTCTTTACCTATCCCGTCACCTAGAATTAGGTTACCGGGTGGATTAGGTGGTGCGGTAGCGGTATTAGCGCTAAAAATCTGTGGGTTGGCCTCCAGATTACCGCTATTGGGGGTATTAATACCCGCAATACCACTAAAACTAGTGGGTTCACCATTTTTCAGCGTCAACAGAGATGTTAACTGTTGAATTGTGTGCTGAAGTTGATCCAATTGCGTAGTTAACGCTTTTAATTGCAGGTCTTGCGCCTGTAATTTAGCGGTTAGAACTTCATTCGGGCTGGATTCAGGGCCCCTATCCGGTGGAATTGGGCCTGGGAGGCCCGACATAGGGCTGTCTTCCATTGTAGGGTGGCCTGAATTATAGTTAAAAACTAACCTAGTCGCCTAAGGGTAAATACCCCAATCTAGGATTTTCTATAGCCGTTTGCCTTCTAACGGTTACAGGCCTATACTTGCCAAATATAGGGCTTATTGCTATTTTCAATGATCGAATCCACTGAAAATACAGGGTTGGAATCCCTAAATCCACAATTAATGGGTGCCCTGGTATTATTTGTACCGATCCAGGTGCACTAGCGATCGAAAGTTCAATTCGCTAGGTGGGTGCAGGGTAACCTGCAGGGTAATTTGCAGCGTTCGGTTAGTGGATCACTGGGCTATTAGCGGGCGAATACAGGGGTTTTGGCCCTGACTCGTTAGCGCAAACCCTAATTAACGCACTAAAAATTTGAACCAATCGCAATAGCGATGCACAACCCATAAAAACCACACCAAAAATTTTGGGATTTGCAATCGAGCGAGCGCTGCAGTGCCTGAAAATTAGGCCTGAGTCAAACGCTAATATAGCGACCCCTCACTGTAATTACAGGGGGGATAGGTGCTAACGTAGCACCTATAACCAACAATTTGCACAAAAACAGCAATATCTTCGTCAATATACGTGCTGCGGATATGCGACAATAACCAAATTAAAGCCTGAAAACAGGGCTTTCCAATAATGCAAAGTGCGCTTTAGTGCACTAGCTAGAACCTTTCCGGGCTCATAACCTGTTAATAACAATGGTGCTAACAGGGGATATAGGGGTAAACCCTAGGTGCGGCGTGGTAAATAACCAGTGCTAAAAGCGCTGAATAATAGGTAGAAATGCACTATAATTTTGGTACTGATAAATAATTGGTTGGGGGAGATTTTGCTTTATTTCCCTTACATACTCTCCGACATCGAAGTGGGGGTCCGCACGCCAGAAAAGGTTCCGGTGCCGCGAATGAATTTCCGAAAAACTAATTTGTATGGGTTTTTGAAAAAACACCCTCATTTGCATACAAACCATCTCTGGGTTTGCATTTAAACGTTGACTTGGTGAAATTTTCAACCCGGTACAGGGTAGCTGACTCGCAGGTGCAGGGTGGGTATTAAACCCGGTACAGGGTAGCTAACCCCACTCGCTGACCTTTAAATTGCATTCCTGCATTAACAAAGTAACGGAATTCCACCATTCCCCACTCCACTTCGGCACTAAATAAAATTGGCTATATACAAATAAAAGTGGGCTTATTACATGCAAAATAATGCATATAATTAACAGTAACCCTTAAACCTAACCCTCACAATAAAAAACCCG
>NW_003803351.1:0-4049 GCF_000002495.2 Pyricularia oryzae 70-15
GGAAACAAGGAGCGAAACCCGACGCACTAACCAGGAGGTCAGAGGATATGCCTGAGGAGGGGGATGAACGACTTAAGCACCAAACACAAGTCGTACTGAAAGAACACAATTTACCTGCCCGCCCCACCCGGTTACAACCCATAATCCGCCAAAACAAACCCCTATTGCCAAGACACCTGATAGAGCTACTAGACGCCGGATACGAATCCGACCCGATAACGCAATCTGCCCTAGAAGCGTTGAGGACAGGCGCCGACCGCCACCCCAAGCTGCAATTGGCCGAATGCGAAGAACGATCCGGCTATTTGTATTACCGCAATAGACTGTACGTACCCGATTCGAATAATCTGAAAGCCGAGATCCTGCGCCGCTGCCACGACTCCCCCGTCGCCGGTCACCCCGGCAAAGCAAAAACCTACGACCTGCTGTCCCGAGAATATTACTGGCCCGGAATGCTACATTACGTATCATTATGGGTAAAGAAATGCCAGACCTGCCGCCGAATCAACCCGTCCCGCGAAGGCCACCAGGGCCTCCTGCGACCCCTGCCCACTCCTGAACGCTCATGGCAACACCTGTCGATGGATTTTATCACACATTTGCCGCAAAGCAACGGCCACGACGCCATCCTAGTGGTCGTAGACCGCCTGACTAAGATGAGACACTTCGTCCCTTGTAAAGGGACCTGCAATGCCGAGGACACCGCCAACCTGTACCTACACCACGTATGGAAACTACACGGGTTGCCCCTGACGATAGTTTCGGATAGAGGCACCCAATTCGTGTCGAAGTTTTGGAAACACCTGACAACCCGTTTGAAAATCGACAGCCTGCTATCCACTGCTCACCACCCCGAGACTGACGGACAGACCGAGCGTTTTAACGCGTCCCTGGAACAATATTTGAGAGCTTATGTGGCCTACCTGCAAGATGATTGGGAAAGTTGGCTTCCCCTCGCCGAATTCACAGCCAACTCCCACAAGTCCGAGACCACCGGAACCTCCCCGTTTTACGCGACTTACGGATTCCATCCCCGCATGGGATTCGAGCCGGTACCCCTGAACCAGCCTTTGCCCGCCCAGCGGGATGCCGAAAAGCTAGCCGCCCGAATGGAAGCCATTCTGGAACAAGCCCGCGCCGAAATGACCGCCGCCCAAGCCCGTTACGAAGAACAGGCGAACCGACACCGTACCCCGGCCCGCCGGCTTACCGTCGGCCAATATGTGTGGTTAGACGCACGGAACATCCAGACCGCCCGCCCGCAGAAGAAACTGGATTGGAAGAACTTGGGACCCTTCCGAATTTCTGAAGTGATTAGCCCGTACGCCTACCGTTTGGACCTGCCGTCGTCTATGAGAGTACACCCTGTTTTCAATATAAACCGACTAAAACCTGCTGACGTTGAGCCCCTGCCGGGCCAACAACCTGCACCGCCACCCCATTTGGAAGTGGAAGGTGAGAGAGAATACGAAGTCGAAGAGATCCTCGACTCCTTTTGGGAAACCCGCGGCCGAGGAGGCCGCCGGCTGAAATATATCGTCCGTTGGGCTGGATATAGCGAACCCACGACTGAACCTGCCGATTACCTGGAAAACGCTGCTCAATTGGTAAAGAATTTCCACCGTCGATACCCCCATAAGCCCGGGCCCCGGCCGTGACGGAGCTCGGCCTGGAAGGGGGGAATACTGTCACAGACCTGAAGGACAGCCACTGGGCTGTCGCTTAGTCATGACCCCTGTCACGTGAAGGCGCGAGGGCCGAGCGCCTCGCGCGCGTATATCTACGCGAAATCTCTGCAGTCTCCGATATGTAGCTCCTCGAGCTACGTCTTCGTCAACAACCACCTGCTACCCTGTACCTGGAAGACTAGATAGCCAATATACTCTGTCCTGTTACCTGATCGCCCGCACCTACCTGTCCGCCCTGCCTGCCCGTGACACGCAGGAAAATTAACCAAAAAGGAAAAAAACCAAAACAAGAATTAAAGGAATACGGACTATTTAAAGGCCAAAGGGATTTGGTTAAAGGAAAGGAAACCTAATATTACGACCAGATAATTGGGCCAATACCAGGAAGGCCAGGTGGGGTTATACCCCTCCTAACGATACCCGCCCAAAAAAATCACCGACCGGCAAAATAAGGATTATATAAAAAAAAATTACGTAATTTTACGTAATTGCCAAAAAAGTGATTTTAATAATTTTTTGGGATTATAACAGATTAAGGGAAGTGATTTTATTAATCCAGTGAAATTAAGGAAATTACATTCGGAATATAGTTTATATAAGGCACGTTTATTACCATATAAATAAATTCGATTTTAGGATTGTTTAGCAGCAATTAAATTTTAATTAACCTTAATATTTATTTGAGAACGATTATAATTTCACTCCCAATTATTAAGAACCCCAGTTACCCAGTTAGACGTTCAGTTGCTTTAACCTACTGTACTTTACCATAAGAACAGGTTACCCGATACCTTGATCGTAACACAAAGTCGGCTAAGCTTACCAAATCCACACCAGCAGATATTGTATCAGGGGATGGATTTTCACCCCTACCACTATAGTAAGGTTGGTGGTTACGGATTAGGATTAAAGTTAGTAACTAGTCTAGTTTTAATGCTCAGATTAGACGCACATAGTATATGGAACGCTCGGTCCACCTGCGCAGCAGGGGCTTAGGCTCAGCACTGAGACTATAATCAAACAAGGTATAAGCCGCACTCCAAAAGTTTCAATGTTGGGAAGGTCGCCAGAAAGCTTGCTTGTCGGGCTCCTTTGTCGAGTGTCCAGGAAAGATAGTATCCCTTTAGTCAGAGGTGTGGACGTCGCGACATGTGCAGTGTAAGGGGGGTGAGTATCTGTAATGGAATGGGCCTGCAGTGCAGTTACGACGACAAAGGATATGAATACCGACGCAGAGTTGTATACGAGGTAATATAAGGGACTGTTTCCCGAGAATAAAAGAAAGCAAAAAAGGGGAAAAAAAAACAGGTTTGTTGTCTCCAAGGACTTTGCTCAGACCGTAGAGCCCATGGAAGAACGGCACCCAGGGTAGTAATCAACGGAAAGGGTCTAGTTCTAGATTATTCGTAAGCTTATCTACCTACCTACCTACCTACCTACCTACCTACCTACCTACCTACCTACCTACCTACCTACCTACCTACCTACCTAGGCTACCCCAACTGCCCGGTACCTGCTAACTATCTACATCATTGTTAGAAGCTTTTGGTCTAAACATCAGAAAATAACCAGCTGTACTTCCAGTCCGAAAGGTAATTCAACTTTGCTGAAAGCCTTCATCCGGGCACATCGAACTAGAGCAAGTACAAACTATTGGAGCGGAGCTACCGTCTTAGCCTTTCCCCCCCTACTAGGCTGCTAGAAGCTTCCAACCCGTGTCTTTGGGACGAACATGGTGATAAAAAGACACAGTATTCTCCTTTTTGGGGACTACACGGACCCCTGGATTGATGCCTTGGATGGAATCACGCTGCAAGCCGCTTCGAGTCCTTGGCTGCAGAAATTCCTAGATGATGTTGCGTCCATTGTGCTGGCCGAGACACGGCAGATGGACGGACCGCTGCGGCAGAGCTTGACAGTGGGGAGCACGGGTGTCATGTTTTCGAGCCTGGCCGACCTGGCAGACGCTCATCGGGGCAAGACGGACGACGTCGGCTTTGTCGATGCCGTCATGGTCTACATTGTGAGAGCTGCGGCGCTTCTTGGGTGAGTGCTATTGATTATACGTCTACATGTACTACTACAAAGCTCAGCTCCTCTTAGTTTGGGGAAACTTGGAAAGAGAAGAAGCAAACTGACAAGAAGAGTAACTCGTTAGTTGGGCCCGTCGAAACCCAGAGGATTTGCGCGCAGGACCCCCGGAAGCCTTGGGCATCTCGGGCGGGTTGTTCAATGCCTCGGCGTTGGCAGTCGCGCGGAACTACGACTCTCTGTACGAGGCGAGTCTCGTCGTGGCGGGGATTGTTTGCCGGCACTGCCGCCTTGCGTGGACGTGGTCGAGGGAGGTTGAGAACTCGCGCC
>NW_003803350.1:0-3423 GCF_000002495.2 Pyricularia oryzae 70-15
CTAACAGGGGATATAGGGGTAAACCCTAGGTGCGGCGTGGTAAATAACCAGTGCTAAAAGCGCTGAATAATAGGTAGAAATGCACTATAATTTTGGTACTGATAAATAATTGGTTGGGGGAGATTTTGCTTTATTTCCCTTACATACTCTCCGACATCGAAGTGGGGGTCCGCACGCCAGAAAAGGTTCCGGTGCCGCGAATGAATTTCCGAAAAACTAATTTGTATGGGTTTTTGAAAAAACACCCTCATTTGCATACAAACCATCTCTGGGTTTGCATTTAAACGTTGACTTGGTGAAATTTTCAACCCGGTACAGGGTAGCTGACTCGCAGGTGCAGGGTGGGTATTAAACCCGGTACAGGGTAGCTAACCCCACTCGCTGACCTTTAAATTGCATTCCTGCATTAACAAAGTAACGGAATTCCACCATTCCCCACTCCACTTCGGCACTAAATAAAATTGGCTATATACAAATAAAAGTGGGCTTATTACATGCAAAATAATGCATATAATTAACACCCCCTCTCTTTTGCTACTTAATCCAAAAATAAAGTCGGAAAAGAAAAGTACGTAAAATAAAACCCCCAAAACAAAAAAAAACAAAAGAAATTCCCCCTTGTGTCCCAACCCAACTCGAACCCCCGGTGCGAACCCCCTGGATGAATAAGCTCTTTGTACCAAACCCCCGATTGACTGAACCCCAGATTGGACGAACCCCCGAATTGAAAAAGACCCCCAGAATTGTAACAACCCCCGGATTCGAACCCACGACCTACAGATTATAACCAACGGAACTTACTACTAAGCCAGGTAGCTAATCTGGCTGTTCGTTGTTGTGGATCCCAGAAAAGTTTAATATATAGGGTAGATTAAAAATCGCTAGGTCGCCCAAAACGCGAGCTAATTAAATTCGGATTCGACTTCGGGTATAAGGTCGGTATAAGTTGCTTAATAATCAACCTGAGCAGGGTAGGTTTGGGTAGATCGGTTGGTGTCGGGCTAACAAAAATCCAATAATTGCAAACAAAGGAGAAAAATGGTGGTAGTTAGCTAACGAACTAACTAGGTGCCCTACAATTCAATAGGTAAAAACTAAGTTTACAGGGGTTTTAACCCTATAAGCTCTAAAAAAACCTTGTGAATTGGAAGCGTTAGGGGCTTTGTAAGGCCGTCAGCGGGCATTTGTTTGGATTCCAGGTATTTTAGGGTCACTAATCCTTCTGTAACTAACTCCCTTACGTAGTGAAATTTTAATAACGTATGTTTAGTACGTTGGTGGTGCGTAGGGTTGTGTGCGTTAGCTATAGAGCCTGTATTATCTCCAAATATTGCAATAGGGCCTTTTACAGGTAGTCCAATCTCTGTAAATAGGCTTTTAAGCCACTGTGCTTCACGCAGGGCTTCCGCTAAGGCGTCGGTTTCGGCTTCTGGGGTGCTTAAAGCTATAGTACTAGCCTTTTTGCACTTCCACGTTATAGGGCCCCCAGATAGGGTATACAAATATCCGTAAGTGGATTTTGAATCTTCCCTAGCCCCGGCAAAATCGCTGTCACTAAAACCAAGTAATTTTAGGCCTTTAAAACCCCCAATCAAAGAGTTAGGTGGTAAATTAGCTTTAATTACCCTATTTCCGTAGCAGATTGCTAGGGATTTAGTACCTGCTAAGTAGCGAAGTAGGTTTTTAGCTGCCGTTAAGTGGATTGTAGTGGCTTTCGTTAAAAAACGAGATAACCATTGAACCGCAAAACCGATGTCCGGGCGCGTTAATAGCATTAAATACATTAGGGTGCCGATAATACGCTGTAACAATTTGATTTCTAGCGCATTTACGGGTTTGCCCCCACTATATTTTAGCACACCCGGCTGTAAGGGAACAGAAATAGGTTTGCAATCAGCTAATCCGAACGTTGCTAATGCTTCCTCTATATACTGACTTTGATGGAGCCAAAGCAGGCGGTTAGGCCTGTCCCTTATAATCTGAACGCCTAAAAAATAGGCTGCAGGGCCCCTGTCTTCCAATGCGTATATTTTGTTAAAACGGGCTTTTAAATCCTGAATATATTGCAATTTAGGACCTATTAGCAGGCAATCGTCAACAAAAGTAACAATGAAATGCTTGGATTTAGCATTATAAAAGACAGCTGGATCAGAGATTAGCGGCTTAAAACCTTCTGTAAAAAGTAGGCTTTTTAGCTTTGTTTGCCATTCTCTTGGGCCCTGTTTCAGACCGTATAGCGCCTTTTCCAACAGTATAACTTGCATTTCCTTTGGATTATAGCCCATTTGCACTAAAATTTTAGCGGTAGTAGGGCTGCAAGATCTAGCCCAATCGCTAAAACCCTCTGGAATTTGCAAATAAATATCTACGTCGGTAAGGTCACTATTTAAAAACGCACCGATAAAATCGATTTGTTCTATTTCCCAATTTTGTGCATTAGCTATAGCCAATAATATACGCCAGGTGGGCGGTATACTAGTGCTAGCAAAAGTCTCGATATAATCTAGGCCTTCGACCTGTAAAAACCCCCTAACAACAAGCCTGGCTTTATACTTTATAGGCTTATTATTTTCATCCTTTTTTAATTTAAACACCGGCCGGGTAGAGATTAGTCTACGGCCTGTATGCATTTTAATTTTAGGGATAAAACGGAAGGTTTTTGCAGTAACGATCTGGTCGAATTCAGACGCTAAAGCTGCTAACCATTTAGCACTTTCAGGGCTTTTTAGGGCCTGTTGGTAGCTATTTGGTTCGCCGTCTTTAGTGGGCTTTTTCTTTGTTTTCTTTTGGGTTTGATAACAAAGATAATGCACGTAATCGATATCCATAGGATCTGGGTTTTCGAACTGCGAATTTAACTCCATATTCTGTATTTTAGGTGCCGAAAACACCGGAACTTCCGTTATTTTAGGTGCTGAATTAGGCACCGCTACCGTTATAAGCTCTGGGGGGCGAACAGTAGACTGTACAGGCCAGGGAGGAACTGTAATTGCGGGAGGTAGGGGATTATTATCCACTGGATCCAAAGTTTTGGCGCTGTAGATTTCGTCTTCAGGTTCAGAATTAGAATCCCCCTCTAAATCTGGATTTTCCCCCTCTGAAATCTGTAGCGTTTCCCCTGGAATAGCCAAATTTTCAGCGGGTATACCCTCTAAAATTTTTACGGTAGAGGTTTTATATACGGCCCGTCTGGCGGGGGCGTAAACCAACGCTGTAGAATTGGATAAATGGGCTAAAAGCCTTACTGTTTCCGTTCGGGGAGCCAATTTGTTGGATTTTTGGCGTTTTTCCAGCGGTATAATAGCCTGGCATACGGTACCAATAACCCGATAATGGCCTAAATTAGGCCTGTGTGGTAATCCAGGTTGAAATTCGGAATAAAATTCCTCGTAGGGTGTTAACTCCCTGTTAGTTACCGCTGTA
>NW_003803349.1:0-3259 GCF_000002495.2 Pyricularia oryzae 70-15
AAGCGGCGGGGGCGGGGTTGTCGTCGTCGTCGTCGTCGTCGTCATCATCATCATCACTATGCCGGTCGTCGACCGACTACGGTTGCTTCCTCCGGGACCCGGGCCACTTCGACTCTCGCTATTTTCGGTTGTCACCCCGGGAGGCATCGCTGCTGGACCCCTGCAGCCGGCTGTTCCTGATGGCGGCGTGCGAGGCGGTCGAGATGTCGGGATACTCGGACGGACGCAGCCGCAGCGTGCACCCGGGGCGCATCGGCGTGGTCTACGGGCAGAGCAACGAGGACGGCTACATGACGACGCACCACGAGCGCGGCTGCGACGCCTACACGCTGCAGACGGTCCAGCGCGCCTTTGCCCCGGGCCGCGTGGCGCACCACTTTGGCTGGGAGGGCCCGACCTGGTCCGTCGACTCGGCGTGCTCGACCTCGTCGTCCATCCTGCACCTGGCCACCGGCATGTTGGCTGCGGGCGAGGTCGACATGGTGGTGGCCGGCGCCTCCAACGTGATATCCAGCCCTCACGGCTGGTGCGCCCTCTCCAAATCGGGCGTCCTGTCCGCCACCGGCAACTGCAAGCCGTTCCGCGACGACGCCGACGGGTACTGCCGCGGCGAGTTCGTCGGCGCCGTCGTTCTCAAGCGTCTCGAGGACGCCGTGGCCCACCACGATCAGGTGCTCGCCGTCATCGCCGCCACGGGCAAGAACCAGTCGGGCAACGCCGCATCCATCACCACCCCCGACGCCGGCGCCCAGGAGCGACTGTTCAGGCGGGTGCTTCGGACCGCCGGCGTCGCCCCCACCGATATTTCCTACGTCGAGGCCCACGGCACAGGCACGCCCGTCGGTGATCCCTGTGAGATGACCGCCATAGCAGGCGCACTGGCGAGGCCTGGGTCCAGGGGCAAGGGCAAGGGCAAGGGCAAGGGCAAGGGCAAGGGCAAGGGCAAGGGCAAGGGCAAGGGCAAGGGCAAGGGCAAGGGCATGGGCAAGGGCGAAGAGGAACGGTTGGTGGTGGGAGCGGTCAAGGCAAATATTGGCCACAGTGAGGCGGCGTCGGGCATCGCGTCGCTTATAAAAGGGGTCTTTATGTTTCGACACCAGCTCGTGCCGCCCCAGGCTGGCATGCCGCATACTCTCAACCCGAGACTGTTGCCGCTGCTGGACCAGGCGGGCATCGTGATCCCGTCCTCCACTCGGTTGGGCGCATTCGAATCAGCGCCAGGCCGGCCGAGGCGGATTCTCATTAACAATGTTGACGCTGCTGGTGGCAACGCATGTTTCCTGCTGGAAGACCCCGCCGGCGTCCTCCCCAAACGCACCACCCCACCAACAGCCCTCACAACCCTCACAAACATCACAAACATCACAAACATCACAAACCCACAGGATTCCCCATACCACGTAGTCACGGTCAGCGCGCGGACCGAGGCCTCGTTCCACAAGAACAAGCGTCGGCTCGTCGACTGGCTCGAGACGAATCCCAACGTCCGACTCGCCGATTTGGCTTATACGACAACGGCTCGAAGGACCCACCACTCCCCATTCCGTTTCGCCTGTGCCGCATCGTCGATCAAAGAAGTCGTCGGCTCCCTCGTGGCGGATATGGCTGCTACTCAAATAGAAAGCGCAAAAGCTTGCGACACCGCCGTTGCCTCCAGATCAACCACCCCCAAGGCGAGACCCGTGGTCTGGGTCTTTTCCGGTCAGGGCTCCGAGTACCCAGACATGGGCAGCGAGCTCTACCAGACCAGCCCGGTGTTCCGCGACACGGTCGACCGCTGCGTGCATCTGTGTGCAAACCAAGGCTTCCCCTCGTTTTCCGACATGATGCTGTCCGACGGGGCAGGTGCAAAGCACGACAGCAGCGGCGTCGACAGGACCGTGAAGAAACACCTCGCCCTGGTGACGCTGGAGCTGGCCCTGGCTGCCTTTTGGCGCCACGCCGGTGTCGAGCCTTCCGTGGTCGTCGGCCACTCGCTAGGCGAGTACGCGGCCCTCCACGTCGCCGGCGTGCTCTCCCTCGCCGACGTGCTCCACCTCGTTGGGAACCGCGCGAGACGGCTGGCTGCAGTATGCGAGCCCGGCGCCTGTGGCATGCTGGCCGTTTCAGCCTCGGCCGACGCTGTCGGGGCGTTTTTGCACAGGCGACGGGGCGGCCTGCTTTCGTCGTGTTCCATCGCCTGCATCAATGCACCAAACGCCGTCGTCGTGAGCGGCAGCGCGGCAGACCTCCTCGCCGCTCAGGAAGCCCTTGGCCAAAAGGGCATCCGGTCCCAGCGGCTCGCCGTAGACTTTGGCTACCACTCGGCCCAGATGGATGCCGTAACCTCCGACCTTGAAAGGCTCACGGCGGCCGTGTCCTTTTCGGCGCCCAAGCTGGCGGTAGCCTCGACGATGCTCGCGTCCGTCGTCAAGGCCTCGGACAAGATTACCATCAACGCCGATTATCTGGCTCTACAGACACGTCGTCCTGTAAACTTTGTCGGGGCGGTCCAGGCTGCAAACGCCAGCCTGGGAGGAACAGACAAGGCCATCTGGCTCGAGATGGGTCCCCGAGCCGTCTGTGCGTCGCTGGTCCGCTCCATCCTCCCCGTCTCGGGGCGGGCGTCCACCCTCGTCCTGTCGACGCTGAACCACCACAAGCAAGCGTCTGGCTGGTGTTCTGTCTCCAGTTGCCTGGCTGACATGTACGCAAACGGCGTCGAGATCGACTGGCTGCGACTGTATGCATCGCGCCAGGGTCACCACGATCTCCTGGTTACACTGCCGCTGTATGCGTGGGATCTTGAAGATTACTGGGTCCGTTGGACCGAGAAAAAGCCGTCGCCAGAGGTTGCGTTTTACAAGACCCCGGGCGAGGAGTCGCAAACGATGCATTACACATGTGCCCAACACCTGGACGAAAAGACCCCAACGCATGTGACTTTGCGCTCCAGGCTGGCCCATCCGGCTTTGAAGCAGATCATCGACGGTCATCGGGTCCAAGGAGTGCCCGTCTGCCCGGGCTCGGTGTATTGCGACGCGGCTCTGGCCGCAGCAGCCCACCTGCTCGGTGACGACGACCAGAGCAGCAAGGACAAGGGTCTGGGCCTTGCCATCGTCGACATGAATCTCATCCGCCCCCTGACCGAGAGCCTTGTGGGCTCGGACGGCGGGCTGTTGATCAAAGCCACGATTCAGAAATCCTGCATCGTGTCCGTGTCTTTCAAGGCGTCCCCCATCGGGTCCTCGCCGCGAGCACGCCAAATCTGCCTGGGCAC
>NW_003803348.1:0-1239 GCF_000002495.2 Pyricularia oryzae 70-15
CGCGAATACTTAGACGTATTTTGTACAGCCTACCTGGACGACATTTTGATTTATAGCCGCACCCGAACAGAACACGAAGAACATTTGAAACTCGTACTGGAAGCCCTGAGGAAAGCCGGGCTATACGCCAACGCCGCGAAGTGCGAATTCTTCGTGACGGAAACCAAGTTCCTGGGCCTGTTGGTCGGCGTCGAAGGCGTAAAAATGGACCCTGAAAAAATCACCGCTGTCCTGGACTGGCAAACACCCAAAAAGCTTACTGACGTACAAGCATTTTTGGGGTTTGGCAACTTTTACCGGCGCTTTATCCGAGATTTCTCAAAGATTGTAGCCCCTTTGACGAGATTGACCAAGAAAGACGTCGCATTCGAATGGAATAGCGCCTGCGAAACCGCCTTCCGACTGCTGAAGAGAAAGTTTACCGAAGCCCCCGTACTGGCGCACTTCGATTGGGAAAAGGATGTGATCCTGGAGACCGACGCTTCCGATTATGTTTCTGCGGGAATATTGTCACAATACGGCGACGACGGAATACTCCGCCCCGTCGCGTTCTTTTCGAAAAAACACACAGCTACCGAATGCAATTACGAGATTTACGACAAAGAATTGCTAGCCATTATCCGCTGTTTTGAAGAATGGCGCCCGGAACTCGAAGGGACGTCGTCCCCGGTCCAAATAATTACGGACCACCGCAACCTGGAATATTTCACGACGACGAAAATGCTCAACCGCCGACAAGCCCGATGGGCCGAATTCCTGTCAAGATTTAATTTCCGTATCACCTACCGACCCGGGAAACAAGGAGCGAAACCCGACGCACTAACCAGGAGGTCAGAGGATATGCCTGAGGAGGGGGATGAACGACTTAAGCACCAAACACAAGTCGTACTGAAAGAACACAATTTACCTGCCCGCCCCACCCGGTTACAACCCATAATCCGCCAAAACAAACCCCTATTGCCAAGACACCTGATAGAGCTACTAGACGCCGGATACGAATCCGACCCGATAACGCAATCTGCCCTAGAAGCGTTGAGGACAGGCGCCGACCGCCACCCCAAGCTGCAATTGGCCGAATGCGAAGAACGATCCGGCTATTTGTATTACCGCAATAGACTATACGTACCCGATTCGAATAATCTGAAAGCCGAGATCCTGCGCCGCTGCCACGACTCCCCCGTCGCCGGTCACCCCGGCAAAGCAAAAACCTACGACCTGCTGTCCCGAGAATATTACTGG
>NW_003803347.1:0-1206 GCF_000002495.2 Pyricularia oryzae 70-15
AAAGACAGAGGTGATCCATATCACTAAGAAAAGGCACGGTCGCAACCCGGAAATCCGGATTAATGGTAGAACGGTTACCCCGGTCCAACTACCGGGCGGTCGACGCGGACAAAGCGCCTCCGGGGCCGAGCGCTACCCGGGCATGCGTTGGCTTGGTTTTTGGTTCAGCCGACGGCTAGACGGGCGCCGCCACGTGGCCGAAAGGGCTGCCAAAGCAATGGGGGTCGCTGCCCACCTCAAGAGCTTTGGGGCAGTAAGATACGGACCGCCTGCGGCTGCACTTCGCAAGGCAGCGGTGGCATGCGTGGGTTCCTCGGCCACCTACGCAGCCGAGGCATGGTACAACCCAGCGCACAAACAAAGAGGACTTCTCAAAGCATTGAACAAACCGCTGGTTTTAGCGGCACGGGCAATCCTCCCGGCGTATAAAACCACCCCCTCGTCCACTGTTCTCAGGGACGCAGGACTACCCTCGGCCCGCGTCGCGCTGGCCTACACCCGCCTGAAATACGGCGCCCGACTAAGGCTCGCGGACAAGGGGCACCCCCTTGTCAGCCGCCTGCGTGAAACACCTCGTGCCCGCAACTCGGGCCATTCGGCCACGACCCTGCAAACGGCTGCACAACTTCTCCCGCGGATCCGGAGACTAGAGTTGCGCGCACCTCGCAATGCCCCGGATTCTCGCACTGACCCCACCGGAGGAGTCCCAAAAGAGGAAGCGGCCCGCCGCTTTATCGAATGGCTGGACATGGTATCACCTAACGATATCGTGGTATATACGGATGGTTCGGAAAAACACGAAAATAATTGCGTCCAAATAGGGTACGGATGGGCCGCTTTTAGGGCGGGCCTGGAATTTGCCGCAGGCTCCGCATCTATTACGCCGGAAAGCCACGTTTTCGACGCCGAGGCGATTGGCGCCCTAAAAGGGCTACAGGCGGCAGCCAAGGCCCAGCCAGGCGCCCGGATCTGGATTTGTGTGGACAGCACCTCGGTTATTTGGGGTCTTAGAGGCGACGCGCCGCGTTCGTCCCAATGGGCCTTTCTGGAGTTCCATAACCTTGTCGATCTACTCCGAAAACAAGGTACCGAGGTTCGGGTCCGTTGGTGCCCTGGGCACCAGGGAATCCCGGGAAACGACCGGGCTGACGAGCTGGCCAAGGCCGGCTCCGCCGGACCGCCGGACCCAGACCCGAGGGCTCAGCA
>NW_003803346.1:0-1110 GCF_000002495.2 Pyricularia oryzae 70-15
CCCCCATAGCCCGGAAATGGTCATATCTAAGCTGGATGTTAGGCTACGGACGCCGTCACCTAAAGAGCTTGATTTTTCCAGCACCGAAACCTGGGTCTCTCAAACACCGCACAACCCGACAGAAGCCGTTAATCAATCTACCCTTGTTAAAAGTCGAATCAACTGTCATCAGGGAAGCTCGCCAACGCCTATTTTTAATGCTGTAAAGCAGCTAGCAAAAGGGTTGGAGTCGATTGCTCATCGAACCACACTTTTGGAAGCGGAGAACCACAGCCTTCGGAAGGCCAACGAAGCGCTTAGCAAGCGGCGCAGGGCTCAAAAAACACGTATCCGCGAAGGAGGGTCATTTACCATACAAGAGGGTCAGAATTTGCTTCAATCAAATGGTGCCGATGGTCTAATATACGAAAAGAAAGATGAAAATGGGGAGGGGAGTAGTGCGCAGCCGGCGACTAAACGACGTTGCGGCAACTGCGGTAAACCTGGACATAATGCACGCACCTGTCAGGAGGATGCAGAAATGTCTGATGTACATATATCCGATTGCATTGAGGTAAATTGAACAACGCTGGCGTTGCAATTGAAATTGGAAGTAGTATTGTGCAGGAAAAGTGTCCGGGGTCCTGATATGTCCGGGGTCCTGATGAACCACGTTATAAAAATAATTATATTTGGAATATAATTTATATAAAGTACGTTTATTATTATATAAATAATGTCACGGCCAGGCATACATTGGAGAACCTCAGTGTATTAGGCGCTATCGACGAAAATTCTAAACTGAAGAGAAGAGAGAAATTGTCACGGCCAGGCATACATTGGAGAACCTCAGTGTATTAGGCGCTATCGACGAAAATTCTAAACTGAAGAGAAGAGAGAAATTACAATCGTCGACGCGCTCAAGAGACGCGCTTAAATCCGGAGGTAGTGGATCCTTGTCCGATCCCTGGCTCGGTGTGGAGCCGAGTCGTGATTCTGAGGGTAGGTCTAGGGGCCTGATCCTCACGTAATTCTGAGGGTAGGTCTAGGGGCCTGATCCTCACGTGATTCTGAGGGTAGGTCTAGGGGCCTGATCCTCACAGTTTTTCGGTTTTGCCCCTAAAATTAGGG
>NW_003803345.1:0-992 GCF_000002495.2 Pyricularia oryzae 70-15
CGACTGCTGAAGAGAAAGTTTACCGAAGCCCCCGTACTGGCGCACTTCGATTGGGAAAAGGATGTGATCCTGGAGACCGACGCTTCCGATTATGTTTCTGCGGGAATATTGTCACAATACGGCGACGACGGAATACTCCGCCCCGTCGCGTTCTTTTCGAAAAAACACACAGCTACCGAATGCAATTACGAGATTTACGACAAAGAATTGCTAGCCATTATCCGCTGTTTTGAAGAATGGCGCCCGGAACTCGAAGGGACGTCGTCCCCGGTCCAAGTAATTACAGACCACCGCAACCTGGAATATTTCACGACGACGAAAATGCTCAACCGCCGACAAGCCCGATGGGCCGAATTCCTGTCAAGATTTAATTTCCGTATCACCTACCGACCCGGGAAACAAGGAGCGAAACCCGACGCACTAACCAGGAGGTCAGAGGATATGCCTGAGGAGGGGGATGAACGACTTAAGCACCAAACACAAGTCGTACTGAAAGAACACAATTTACCTGCCCGCCCCACCCGGTTACAACCCATAATCCGCCAAAACAAACCCCTATTGCCAAAACACCTGATAGAGCTACTAGACGCCGGATACGAATCCGACCCGATAACGCAATCTGCCCTAGAAGCGTTGAGGACAGGCGCCGACCGCCACCCCAAGCTGCAATTGGCCGAATGCGAAGAACGATCCGGCTATTTGTATTACCGCAATAGACTGTACGTACCCGATTCGAATAATCTGAAAGCCGAGATCCTGCGCCGCTGCCACGACTCCCCCGTCGCCGGTCACCCCGGCAAAGCAAAAACCTACGACCTGCTGTCCCGAGAATATTACTGGCCCGGAATGCTACATTACGTATCATTATGGGTAAAGAAATGCCAGACCTGCCGCCGAATCAACCCGTCCCGCGAAGGCCACCAGGGCCTCCTGCGACCCCTGCCCACTCCTGAACGCTCATGGCAACACCTGTCGATGGATTTTATCACACA
>NW_003803344.1:0-906 GCF_000002495.2 Pyricularia oryzae 70-15
TGATAGTATTGGCGGAGCGGTTCCTGGCAATCCTGGAGGTGGTTAAGGGGTTCCCAAGTGTTTTCTTCATGTCCGTAGTTTTCCCATTTAACAAGGTATTCTGTTTTGCCGTGGTTGCGTCTGTGGTCGAGTATTTGTTCAACGTCGTAAGTTTGTTCTGCGTCGATCTCGATCGTTTCTTGTGTGCTGGTGCCGTGTGGTGCCGGCTCCAGTAGTAATACGTGAAATGTGGGGTGAATTCTCATGGTGTCTGGTAATGACAGTCTGTAGTTGGTGTCGCTGATTTTCTTACTGATTTTAAAAGGTCCAAGCTTCTTGAAATCAAGCTTGCTGTTTGGTCGTTGTGTTTTGATGTTGCGTCGAATGAGGTAAACGCTATCTCCCTCCTTGAAGGATGGTCCCTTCATCCGATGCTGATTGGCGTATTTCATCATTCTTTCTCGTACGAACTCTAGTTCCTGCTGGAGTTCTTGGTGTAGTTGTCGTAGCTCGCTTGCTTGTTTCTCGGCTCGCGGTGCCGTAGTCGTGGTTCTTGGTTCTCCATAAGCCGTAGGGTTGAATCCGTAGTTGGTATAGAACGGGGTTGTCTTGGTACTCTCGTTCTCTGAGCTGTTATAGGCGAATTGTGCTGTGGGTAATAGCCGTACCCAATTGTCTTGCTTGTAGTTCACATAGCATCTCAGGTACTGTTCCAGTGTCTGATTGGCTCGTTCTGTTTGTCCGTCTGTCTGGGGATGGAACGCTGTTAATAGCTTGTGGTTTGTTCCTAGCTGTTCCATCAGAGATTTCCAGAATCTTGATGTGAAAAGCTTGTCTCTGTCCGTGATGATGCTTTCTGGAAGTCCGTGATTGCTAACAATCACTCGTAGGAATGTGTAGGCGATTTCTTCGGCGTTGCTGCTTTCT
>NW_003803343.1:0-893 GCF_000002495.2 Pyricularia oryzae 70-15
CTCGGTGCCACACAGTGAAATCCCAAACGCCAAGCGTACCCCCACGGGCTGGGGTGTTACGGTGGCCTCTGAGGAAACACGGCAAAAACTCCTCAACCCCAGCGCGGTCAAGGCCATTATGGACGCATTGGACGCGTCGGGAAGTCACTGTCCCGACAACCTGGCACACATACGCCGTTTCTGGAGTGCCCCGAACGCTCAATTGCCTGGACGGAAGAAAGGACGTACATGAGGTAATCCAGGAGGAGATTACCGTGGCAGCAGGCCAGCAGCCAGTCAATTGGTATATTTCCAAACATGGTTACGACCCACATACGGCTGAGGGCACGTGGATAGTGTCCTTCCTTCAACCCGTAAAGCCCTTTCAGCTTTTTGGAGTGTCGAGACGTGCGCGGAAGGTTGAAAAATCACGCAAAATTACACACCACCACGACGGTTGCCAGGGATATTGCGAAATACGTCGCTGCGTACGGCAAGCGCGTTGCGGCATATGTGGTGAAGCAAAACATGCGACAGAGGAAGAGCCGTGCAAGGCAGCCCCCAAATGCGTTAATTGCCACGGCCATTTCCCATCCGGACATGAGAATTGCCCTGCCCGACCTTTGGTGGTAAATGGGAAGCTTGAACGACCTTCACAGCGTAAACTTAAGGGGATTCGCAGAATCGGACGTGCCAACCGTGCCGCGATTATTAACGACCGGGCCGAAACGGCCCGCCGAGAGCCAGCACCTGCAATCCCGGTCCTAAGCACCTCATCGCAGCATTCGCAAACCTCGAGCTCCCGATCGAGCATTTCAAACAAAAGAGCGCGGCCATGCGAGGCGGCAGGGGCGGACATCCGTAACTTCCTGCAGGTTGAACAGGAACGCGTGCACGACGAAATCGTTTGGGCA
>NW_003803342.1:0-862 GCF_000002495.2 Pyricularia oryzae 70-15
ACAGCGACTATTGCCGCCGACACTGCAATATGCCCGACAAACCGGAGAAGGTTAAAGCTTTACACGCCGTACCAAAAAAAAGCCGCCCCCAGTACCAGGCTGACCGACCGCCGTCCCTCCGCGAAATGGATATCGCCCCTATCTCCCTGCAAGCCGCGAGCATGTACGCCCGCCGCCGATCCTGCCGACTGTACGCCGTAACCTTGAAACAGATTGATGAGGTCCTAGCCGCCGACCCCCAAAATAGGAACGGGCCGACCCTGCCCGAAACAATCCGGGAATTCGCGGACGTATTTTCCCCGCAAGAAGCCGAGAAGCTGCCCCCACACCGACCGTCCGACCACCATATCCCGCTTATAGAAGGAAAAACGCCGCCGTTCGGCCCCCTGTACGCCATGTCCCGCGAAGAGCTGATAGCCCTTAAGGAATGGCTGACCGCAGAGTTGAGAAAAGGGTTTATCAGACCCAGTTCGTCATCCGTCGCCTCGCCCGTTTTGTTCGTGAAGAAGCAGGGAGGAGGGTTGAGGTTTTGCGTGGATTACCGCGCGCTGAATAACATTACCGTAAAAGACCGTTACCCGCTGCCGCTAGTCCGAGAGACCCTGAACAACCTGGCCGGCATGAAATTCTTCTCGAAAATCGATATCGTTTCCGCTTTTAACAATATTCGGATTAAAAAGGGGGAAGAATACCTGACGGCATTCCGCACGAGATTCGGCTTATACGAGAGCCTAGTCATGCCTTTCGGGCTAACGGGAGCCCCCGCGACGTTCCAGAGATATATAAACGACTCCCTGCGCGAATACTTAGACGTATTTTGTACAGCCTACCTGGACGACATTTTGATTTATAGCCGCACCCG
>NW_003803341.1:0-784 GCF_000002495.2 Pyricularia oryzae 70-15
TGTTGTTGATATATATTCCACCTTGATAGAGATAACATTTCATAAGCAAGATGGCGTGCAACTTCAGTCAATAAAGGAGGTGGTTTGGTGCAAGTCCATTATTGAAATCCGCATCGCAAAAATCCCGATCCACCGAGTTCCAGGTCTAGACGCGTTTCCAATTGTCGGAAACCGCCTCGAACTATATCCAGATATACTCGGCAATGTGGAGCGCCTTTGCGCCAGATACGGCGGGATTATCAAAACCATCAATATGGGTTCTGTAACTTATTACACCAACGATCCAAGCATTGCTCGCCACGTGCTGCGGGAAAGCGAGTTTTTCACCAAAAAGACCTCGGACCCGGCGCACCCACTCCATTTTATGGCAGACCAGGAGGCGCTGTTTACCTGTGATAGCGATTCCCCTGCCTTTGGCCCCTCGCACCGTTTCATACCCCCTTGTATGGCTCCCAAGGCTATCCGACATTATACGCCCTCGGTGCAGCAGTGCGTTCAAAAAGTCTTGCCTGTCCTGGATGCCATTTCGGACTCCTCGCTTGCATTCAACGTGTATCAGTACATGTTCAAACTCGCCGGGCAGGTGATTTGGAAAATCGTGTTCGGTGCCGATCTGGGCCATTTTGACAGCCTTGACGCGAAGCCCTTCGAGACCATCCGCGACCTCGGCCAGTACGTGGCGCTGATGAAGAGGGTTTCGCTCCGGGGCCAATGGTACGGTTACCTCCCGTTTGGCGACCCACGACGCATGAGAGAGGCCCGGGACCGCGTCTGGAAAGGCATC
>NW_003803340.1:0-771 GCF_000002495.2 Pyricularia oryzae 70-15
GCCCTGCACCCTCAAACACAAGGTGCCGTAGAGATAACCAACCAGGAACTGGACCAAAAACTGCGGTTTTATATCGACAAATACCAGACCAGTTGGAGCGTACATTTGCCTGCTTTGGATTTTGCCCACAACGCCGCGTGGCATTCCAGCCTTGGTATGTGCCCGTTAAAGGTAGTGCTCGGGACCGAACCCCGAAACCCGCTGTCCACCGACCTGCCAACCACGACCGTTAATTCAGACCAGAAACGAAAAGCGCTGCAGATCGTCCGCCAGACTAAAGAAGTCCAAGAGTTGGCTCGCCAAAACGCGCTAAAAACGCAGGCGAGGCAGGAAGAACAAGCCAACAAAAAGCGGCGACCAGTAGATTTTGGGGTTAACGACTATGTTTTCGTCAAGAAAAAAGGGTTTCCGACGACCGCACCGACGACCAGATTGGATTCACAGTGGACCGGACCATGGCAGATTCTAGAAGAACGAGGATATAGCTATGTTTTGGACGTACCTGAATCGTTTAAAGGAAAAAATTTGTTCCACGCAGACCGCCTCCGCAAAGCCGCAATGGACCCATTACCACAACAGAAAAGAGAGCCGCCTCCGCCAGAAGAGATTAACGGAGAACCAGAGTTTGTGGTCGATAAAGTTTTAGCGTCCCGATTATTTGGCCGGAGTAAGATATTGCAATACCAGGTCGCATGGCAAGGATGTGATCCAGACGACACGTGGTACCCGGCTGAAAACTTCAAGAATTCAGCGACAGCCCTTGACGACTTC
>NW_003803339.1:0-677 GCF_000002495.2 Pyricularia oryzae 70-15
CCTAGACGGCAGGCAGCTCGGGAGCTGCGTGACGCCTCATCTCAGCCACCAGCCAACACCTACATATACCTGGCTAATTCGGCCATGGTCTTGCCCGCTTACTGCAGCCCAGCTACGTTGCAATTTCAAAGTTGGCTTCGTCCGAGGCCAGGGGACTGTGCGGTGAATAATTCTACTTCTATTTGGAAATAAAAAGGTGTGAGAAGAGAAAGGTGGGAGAAGATAAAGTGGGGTATAGAAGGTCTCTTTTAAGACAGGGGGGATTTATCATCAGTTGGGGGCTAGTCCATGGGCTGGGCCAAGAGTGATCCTTCTACGCCTGCGATTCTTATTTGCTCGTTTGAAGAACCCTTGTGTACGTTATTAATAGTTTAAGCGGAGATTGGTCACTAATAATCCAGTTTTCGAACAAGTTATGCACGCAGCATACCATTTTATTTATGTTCAGCTCTTTTACTTGGTACCACAGGCTTAAACGGTGGGTCAGGGGCTGAAAATGCATTTTTGTGGTGGATGACTTTGCTAAACAATTGAAAGGGGTTGCTTTTGGTGCCACTCAAAACATCCATCCCACCACTATTTTCCTTTTGCACTATTTTCCGTTCACACCTATTTGCTCAAAATTTTAATTTCCATTGGCATTCAAACTTCGTTATGGTAATTAAACCCCTTTTATC
>NW_003803338.1:0-656 GCF_000002495.2 Pyricularia oryzae 70-15
GCACAGGCGCTTAGGGCATATAGGGTTGTTATTGCTTAAAAAGACCGCTAAAAACGCAGACGGTCTACCTAATTTCGACAAAATTAGGGCTATTACCTGCATTACTTGCATTAAAGCCACCTCTGTTAGGCGTACAAATAAAGGGGCACTCCCTACACCCCCTAATATCCTCGATTCCATAGAGGGTGATACAGTAACCCTTAAACCTAACCCTCACAATAAAAAACCCGTATTTTTGTTATTAGTGGATCGAAAATCACGTTTTCGGTGGTCGATCTCACTACGGAATAAAGCCGGACCTACGGTTTTAGTGGCTATTAAAGGCTTTTTTAAGGTTTTAAAAGCTACGTACGGGCGCTACCCCACTAAATTTCATTTTGATGGGGGGCACGAGGTAAATACAGAGCTTCAAGATTGGTTTGCAAGTAAAGGTGTTAATTTTAGCACCTCCAACCCCTACAACCATGGCCAAAACGGGCTAACGGAACGGTCCGTTAGGGTTATTTTGGATAGGCTAAGGTCTACCATTTTAGCGGCAGGTCTACCACTATATTTATGGTGTTATTTACTGTCAGCCGTGGTTGATTTAGTTAACCGTACAGCGGTAACTAACAGGGAGTTAACACCCTACGAGGAATTTTATTCCGAATTTCAAC
>NW_003803337.1:0-622 GCF_000002495.2 Pyricularia oryzae 70-15
GAAGAGAAAGTTTACCGAAGCCCCCGTACTGGCGCACTTCGATTGGGAAAAGGATGTGATCCTGGAGACCGACGCTTCCGATTATGTTTCTGCGGGAATATTGTCACAATACGGCGACGACGGAATACTCCGCCCCGTCGCGTTCTTTTCGAAAAAACACACAGCTACCGAATGCAATTACGAGATTTACGACAAAGAATTGCTAGCCATTATCCGCTGTTTTGAAGAATGGCGCCCGGAACTCGAAGGGACGTCGTCCCCGGTCCAAGTAATTACAGACCACCGCAACCTGGAATATTTCACGACGACGAAAATGCTCAACCGCCGACAAGCCCGATGGGCCGAATTCCTGTCAAGATTTAATTTCCGTATCACCTACCGACCCGGGAAACAAGGAGCGAAGCCCGACGCACTAACCAGGAGGTCAGAGGATATGCCTGAGGAGGGGGATGAACGACTTAAGCACCAAACACAAGTCGTACTGAAAGAACACAATTTACCTGCCCGCCCCACCCGGTTACAACCCATAATCCGCCAAAACAAACCCCTATTGCCAAGACACCTGATAGAGCTACTAGACGCCGGATACGAATCCGACCCGATAACGCAATCTGCCCTAGAA
>NW_003803336.1:0-1005 GCF_000002495.2 Pyricularia oryzae 70-15
ATGGCCTATCCAAGGATCGACGACGTTCAACACGAAATTAAGTCGAGTGTGTGGGATCCAGATGAAGAGTTGGATGTTATAGATTTTGACGAGCTGCTCGTTTCACCTGGCGATACCAGCGACAACCTTGGAATTTTCCAGGACTGGCCTATACCAATCCTGGATATGGAAACCGAATGGGAAGATCTACACAGCGAGGCAACACATGCGCCATCGATTGAGGATGCCGAATTGTTGGGACTGAACGACGAGAAGACGTTGTGGGACGATAATATTTACGATGACCCGCTGAGCCGAATTTTCCAGCATGTCTTGCAACGAGCCGCTGCCAATAAAAAAGAGCGATATAACGATTTCCTCCACAAATATTCCGAGGAATTCCTGCTGGAACAGATCCAAGCCCAATGTCCAGAGGCTTGGGGTTTATTGTCGGACCCCACCGGGTTAACTCAACGCCAACTTGCAACCTTTACGTCCATGCCCGAAGCCACTTCTGTGAAAGGACCCGGTTGGTATATGTCTGTTATTATGGACAGTCAAAATTGGCATTGGTGGAAGCTTTACACTGGGCAAAGCAAAGCAGTTTGCCGGAGAGTTCGGTCACATTACGCGGAAAAGTCCGATGGCCACGGCATTTTCCATCGTCTTTGGTCGGCTTTACCAACGCGGATGGCATGGTTTTTCAGTCTTGGGTCGTGCGATCAGGCATCTTCTGGTTTCCACCCCAACGACCTCGGTCTTTGGCTTAATATTGTCGAAAAGCTTTTTGCACTTGGGCTCCAAACGTTGCCAACATCCACCCTTTCCACAATGGCCCCTCCATATTGGAAACGATTGTCAGAAGTTGGGATCAACACTTCCGACCCTCTCGACCAAGGACATCGATTTGCGGCTAAGCAATTTGTCGACCCTGAACTCCGCAAGCTATATTGGTACCGCGGAATGTGCATTTCCCGCGGTATGCGCAAGGCAGCTTGTGTTCAAAAACACCTCGGTAAATTGTGA
>NW_003803335.1:0-2043 GCF_000002495.2 Pyricularia oryzae 70-15
ATGAACCTCAAGGCTGCCGAGACAGAGGCGGCTTCAGCGGACAACCGCCCGGAACCGCAGGTCGACTCCGAAAGCAAAAAGTCGCTGCAGCAGGAAGAATCGCACAGGGCTCTCGTATCAACAAAGCCGCCTCCTAGGGGCTTTGGTGACGAGATCTTCCGTCTATGCACGGCGCCCGAGGACGTTTCGTCACTTCTGGCTTCCAACCCCGACATTACACCCAATGAAGCATGGGAGCAGCTGTACGGCAAGGGCTCGGACTCGGGCCCGGGGGTAACAAATGCCATCGTCAACGGGGCACCGCCACTAGAAAGGCTAGAAAGGGCAGCCAGGTGTGGAAAATGGGGCGAGAACAGGCCTAGTGATTTATTCCTCGAGATGTATCACGACGCATTGACGACTCTTGATGAGGACCTGACCCAAGGAGTAGTTAGCCCATCACTCATGGGCAGCAATGGTGTTATGCCACTCACAGTCATTTCAACAATACCCGACATCGTGCGGCATATGGCGAACCTGATTGTTGCCGCCGAGCATGACGTCTTGATTGCAACCAACTTTTGGCAGAACAGTGAAGCGTCCAAATACATTACCGACGCCATCAGGGAGCTATCTAGGCGGGCTGAGGGGCGCGACAAGAAGGTTGTGGTCAAGGTAATGTACGACCGCGGCTCGGTGAGGCAAGTCTTTGACCAACACCACATCGTCCCGGAGAAGGATTACACAGGCAAGGCCGTGGGTCTTCCAAAGCCTAGCGAAATTCCAAACGTTGATTTGGAGGTCATGAACTACCACAACCCGCTGCTCGGAACGTTCCATGCCAAGTACATGGTCGTGGACAGGAGGATTGCCGTCTTGCAGAGCAACAATATTCAGGACAATGATAACCTCGAGATGATGGTACATTTGGAGGGCCCAATCGTCGACTCTGTGTACGACATGGCACTTCTGAGCTGGCACAAGGCCTTGACGCCGCCACTCCCGACGGCAAACAAACCCGCCGCTACCGAGACCCCACGATGCTTCGATAGTCAGTACAACACAGAAGATGAGACACAAAATGGATACAACCACAACACACCAGACGAGCCATACCCCGAACACACGACGAGCGACCCTCACTACGACGCCACCATATCCGCCGAGGTCCGCCGGGTCCAGGCATCCGTGACGCCGATACCGGGCGAATCTCGGCGCGCGGCCGTCACAAAGCACCTGAACCACACCACCAACAAAGACTTTACCCCGCTGGCGGAGCATCTCGTCTCGGACAGCGTGGTCGGCGAGGATCCGGAAAAGATCATGACGCCGTACGTCAAGCATCAGCCGCACCAACACTTCCCAATGGCCTTGGTGAACCGCCCGCCGTACGGGCCACCCAAGAACCATGACGTCAAGAACCCCCAGAACGCGGCGTGGCTGGCCGCCCTCCGCTGCGCGACGCGATCCGTCTTCATTCAGAGTCCCACTCTCAATGCTGAGCCGCTGCTGCCGGCCATCATTGACGCTTGCGAGAGGGGTGTGGAGGTGACGTGTTATATCTGTCTCGGATACAATGACATTGGCGAGCTCCTCCCAATGCAAGGCGGTCACAATGAAATGATAGCCCACCGACTACACACGTCTCTCTCGGAGGAGGCGCGGCCTCGGCTGCACTACCACTGGTATGTGGCCAAGGACGCGACGGCGCCGCTGCACCAGGGGAAGCGGCAGCGTTCGTGCCACATCAAGCTGCTGGTTGCCGACTGGAAGGTTGCCGTGGTCGGCAGCGGGAACCAGGACACGCAGAGTTGGTGTCACAGCCAGGAGGTGAACGTGCTGCTGGACCTGCCGGAAGAGATTGCGGAGCAGTGGAGGGAGGCGCTCGAGGTTCGCAATCAGAACACAGGCCTGTATGGGCTTGGCAGCAACGAGGACGGCGTTTGGAGAGATGCAGAAGGGAGGGAGGCGGACGAGGCGATTGGGATCGATCCGGGGAGGTTCAGCTGGGGCAAGGGGATTATGGGGGCGGTCAAGAGGTTGAAGGGGACGGGTGGGTTTTGA
>NW_003803334.1:0-1206 GCF_000002495.2 Pyricularia oryzae 70-15
ATGAAGCCTACCACCTCGATTCTCGCGTTGCTGTTGCCGGCCATTAGCGCGCGCTTCGTCCAGGAGACGGACGGAGACCACGTGCAGCTGCACCCTGAGGTTGCCGAGGCCGAGAAGTTCCACATCGAGCTTGCGCCTGGCGAGACGCGATGGGTTACCGAGGAGGAGAAGTGGGAGCTTCGTCGGAACGGACAGCGTTTCTTTGACATAACCTCTACCCCCGAGCTCGGCAAGACCCTGCGTTCTCAGTCTCGCCCCGCCGCCGTCTTTCCATCCAAACTATCGCAGCAGGATGCCGTGAAGCCGCTCCTCAAGAAGCTCGCCAAGGAGCCCATGCAGAAGCACCTCGAGAAATTCACCAGCTTCCACACGCGCTACTACAAGTCGGAATACGGTCGTCAGTCATCGCAGTGGCTGCTCTCCGAGGTCAACAAGACCATCGCCGATGCTGATGCACACAAGCACGGCGTACATGTTCAGCATTTTGAGCACAGCTGGGGCCAAAACTCGGTCATCGCCACTATCCCTGGCAAGAGCAAGTCGACGATCGTTGTCGGAGCTCACCAGGACAGCATCAACCTGTTCTTGCCATCGATCCTCGCTGCCCCTGGCGCAGACGATGATGGATCCGGCATAGTCACGACGCTCGAGGCGCTTCGTGTCCTCCTGACCAGCGACGAGCTCGCCGGGGGCAAGCTGGAGAACACAGTCGAGTTCCATTGGTACAGCGCTGAGGAAGGCGGTCTGCTGGGCAGCCAGGCCATTTTCTCAACGTACGAGAAGCAGAAGCGTGACATCAAGGCGATGCTCCAGCAGGACATGACTGGATTCATCCAGCGGACCATTGATGCCGGCAAGCCCGAGAGCGTAGGGGTTATTGTCGACTACGTCGACCCGGCCCTGACTGAATTCATCAAGACCGTCATTGACGAGTACTGCGACATCCCCTATGTCGAGACTGAGTGCGGATACGCCTGCTCCGACCACGCATCCGCCAGCAAGGCTGGATACCCATCGGCCTTTGTCATTGAATCTTCGTTTGACCTGTCTGACAACCACATTCACACCACTGACGACAAGATCAAGTTCCTGTCCTTTGACCACATGCTCCAGCACGCCAAGATGACGACTGCCTTTGTGTACGAGCTTGCCTCGACCGACTTTAAGAAGTTGGAGAACGAGAGCCAAGGTATGAGTGAGTTGTAA
>NW_003803333.1:0-804 GCF_000002495.2 Pyricularia oryzae 70-15
ATGCCACACGAGCAACCAGTAAAAATCGTCGAGCGCGGCGTCAAACGCCGCAGCGTGGCCGGGACCGCCGTGTTCCTCGGCCTGCGCTCGCTCGACATCCCGCTGCAGTACAAGCTCCTGACTGGCGAGTGGAGCCTGCCGCTGCTGTCGCGCATCGGCCTGCGCCCGTGCGCCGCGGCCCTGGCCCCGCGCACGACGACGGGGATCGCGGCCGCCGACCGCCTGGGCTTGACCAACCCGACGCTGCTCCTGCTGGCCATGGCGGTCGGCGCCGCCGCCAAGCAGTGCTACTGGCTCACGGCCATCTGCAACGAAGAGTTTGGGCCGCGCGCGTCGCTCATCATATCGGCCTTCAACACCGCGTTCAACAGCATCAACTCCATGATGCTCATGACGTCGCTGACGTCGGCGGCCAACGCCTGGCCCGGCCAGGTCGAGGGCATCTCGGCGCCCATGGCCGTGGGTGCGGTCCTGTACGTCACCGGCATGTACCTCGAGGTCGTGTCGGAGATCCAGCGCCGCGCCTTCAAGGAGAACCCCAAGACCAAGGGCAAGGTCTGCCGGACGGGGCTGTGGCGCGTCGCGAGGCACATCAACTACGGCGGGTATGCGCTCTGGCGCTCCGGTTACAGTTTGGCCGCGGGTGGTTGGATCTGGGGTGCCATGAGCGCTGCGTTCAACCTGTCGGCCTTTATCGGTAGCTCGATTCCGGAGCTGGGATCGTATATGGATAAGAGATATGGTCGCGAGTGGCAAGAGTACTGCGGCGAGACACGATGGGTGATTCTGCCGGGATTCTACTAG
>NW_003803332.1:0-1482 GCF_000002495.2 Pyricularia oryzae 70-15
ATGGATGGACACTGCAACTTGCTTTCAGCCTTTCAGACGTTTTGCAGCCCACGTGATGCCAACAAAGATGCCACGAGCCCCATGCAGGAGTACGACCGTCGGGTCGACGAGGGGATATTACGAAACGATGAACATCAGCGAGGAATAATACAGAGCCTCCAACATCTCCACGATGAGCTACGAGACTATGAAGCCCCGGCAGTAAAACACCCGTCCCTCGAGGCCCTCAAAGCCCCGGCGCAAAAGTCGCTCTTCGGCAGCTTCTTTGGCAGCAAAGGACCAAAAAAAGCGGCGATAGGGGATATCCCCGCGAACCTCCCGCGCGGCTTGTATCTTTATGGCGACGTGGGTTCGGGCAAGACGATGTTGATGGACCTGTTTTACGACACTCTGCCGCCGAGTGTCAAGTCCAAGACGCGCATTCACTTTCACAACTTCATGCAGGACGTGCACAAGCGCATGCACAAGATGAAGATGCAGCACGGCAACGACTTGGATGCGGTCCCCTTGATAGCGGCCGATATTGCCGAGCAAGGCAACGTGCTGTGCTTCGACGAGTTCCAGTGCACCGACGTCGCCGACGCCATGATATTGCGCCGCCTACTCGAGGCCCTCATGTCGCATGGCGTCGTGCTCGTTACCACTAGTAACCGTCACCCGGACGATCTGTACAAGAACGGAGTTCAGCGCGAAAGCTTTATACCTGCCATCGAGTTGCTCAAGAGCAGGTTGCACGTCATCAACCTCGACTCGCCAACCGACTACCGCAAGATTCCGCGCCCGCCATCCGGCGTGTACCATACCCCGCTCGACAAACACGCGCAGTCGCACGCCGAGAAGTGGTTTGCCTTCTTGGGGGATGCCTCGGACCCGGGCCACCCGGAGACCCAGACGGTGTGGGGAAGGAAGATCCATGTGCCGCGGGTCAGCGGCCGGTGCGCGTGCTTCACGTTCGACGAGCTGATCGGCCGACCGACTGGTGCAGCCGACTACATCGAACTGGTTCGGAGCTACGACGCTTTCGTTGTCACCGACGTACCTGGCATGACGTATCGACAGCGCGACTTGGCCAGGCGCTTCATCACCTTTATCGATGCCGTGTACGAGTCGCACGCCAAGCTTGTCCTGACTACGGCCGCGCCCCTGGGCGAGCTCTTCGTGTCGAGGGAGGAGATGAGGGAGTCGCTCGCCGCGACCCGGAAGAAGGACGCCGGCAGGGAGGAACCCGACGATGGCGACGTTGAGGGCGCAATGGGACACATGATGGAGGACTTGGACTCCAACGTTGACAAGCTCAGGAACTCCAACTTGTTCTCGGGAGACGAGGAGGCATTTGCATTTGCGCGCGCGCTGTCTCGACTCAGCCATATGGGCAGCAAGGAGTGGGTCGAGAGGGGAATGGGGCTGGAGAGTGCAGGTGGGAAGAAGGAGAAGGACGACTGGGCCAAGGTGCGGAGCAAGCAGATGGAGGACAGCATGTGA
>NW_003803331.1:0-663 GCF_000002495.2 Pyricularia oryzae 70-15
TTAGACCAACATCAAGGCAGCCAAAGCGACACCGACGACACCCGCAACGGGGGCCTGCGTCGGGACGGCAAAGCCAGACTTGGTCGAGGTGGGGTTGTTGGTCATGGTGGGACGGCCGGCACCAGCAGTGGTGGTGGCGCCAGTGGGCGTGTTAGTGGCAGAGGAGGCGGTGCTGGTCTGCTGGCTGGACTGGATGCTGTAGACACCGCCGTTGGGGACCCTGATGCCGGCGGGCGGGTCGATGGCCGTGATGTTGGCCGTGACGCGGCTGCCGTACTGCTGGAGGGTGTTCTGGCCCGACGGGTTGATGACGGCGTACATGCCCCTGGCGCAGTGCTGGGTCTGGCTGCAGTAGTAGACGGCCGGGGCGGTGCTGGCGACGGTCACCTGGAACACAGTGGCGTTCTCGTTGCCCTCGCTGGCAGGGATGAAGCCCGAGTAGAACGGGTTGTTGGGGAAAGGAGCACAAGGCTGGTCGAAGCGGCCCTGAACCACGGAGTGGTTACGGGCATAGAAGTGGAACTCGAGAACGTCGCCAATGGCGGCGTTTGTCGAGTTGGGGCTGAAGACCAGTCCGTTCTTGCCAACATCGATACGGATGTTGACGGCGGCAGCCTGCAGAGCCAGGGCCGAGGTAACAGCAAGTGTCTTCAGGGAGAGCAT
>NW_003803330.1:0-1335 GCF_000002495.2 Pyricularia oryzae 70-15
TTATCCCTGGATCCCGCCGGGCGTTTCGGCCATGTTGCCCATGCTCTCCTTGGCCTGGCGTGTCGGCTCGCGCACTCTTGCACTCTTGCACTCTTTCACACTGGCACTCTGCCCACGGCCTTTTGCACGGTCAACGTGAACCGTCTTCAAGCCCCCCTCGCTGGATGAACGCTGCACTACATAGGAAGTCCGTCTCCGTTGCCGCCCGATCCTCGCATCGGGCGGACGAGTCGCGCGCTCCGAGACGCGACGTTGCAAGGTCTGGCGAACCTGGTCGTCCTCGCGAAACCTCCACACCGACACGACGCTCTTGTCCCTCCGCTCCTCGACCTTTTTCACTTCAACCTTCTTCACCTCGACCTTTTTCGTCTCCACTCGCGTGTTAGCGCTGCTGCTGCTCGAACTGCAGGTCTCCTCGCTTGCGGGTTTGGGGCAGTGCACTTGCTCCACATTGAGCTGCACCTGATGGGTACAGCCTCCGGCGCAGCCGCAGGGCTTCTTGGGGCACCCGGCCTCTACGGCGTCGTGGCGGACGAGGCCTTTGACCATCATCCGGATGTGGCTGACCTCTCTGGCCATCCGCTGCAGCATGAGCCGTTGTAGTTTGTCGCTTAGCAGCCGAACGTTGTCTTTGGTCCGGTACCAAGTAATCCGCTGCATAAAGGTGCAGCTATAAGTCGCTGTCCATCCCGAGAAGCTCCCCGCCTCTCCGTGCGCCTCGATGTCGGCCCTGATCTTGACTTCCACAAAGTCATCCTCACTCCACCTATCATCGTCCCTGACGGCTTTGGCCACCACGTCAGGGGCGACGAGGAACGGCCGCTCGAGGTCCTTGAACTGCCGCCAGAGGTCCCTGAGGATGGAGTGGTGCAGCGTCAGCGTGTGCTCCGAGAGCGTGAGCCTCATCAGCTCCAACGACCCTTCCCCGGGACAGCAATCATCCAAGCCGCACGGGGAGCAGTCAGCCTCGTCGCTGCAGTAGCCGCCCTCGCCCCTCCGGCTCCTTCTCCTCCTCCTGTCGTGCCGGTTGTAGTGGTGATGGTGGTTGACGATGTCTGCTCCGACTCGGTATCGCTCGCCCTTTGCCCTCGCCGAGGCGATCTTGGCCCGGAGCTCGCGCGTCTGCTGCCTCAATGCCCAACGCTCCTCACATAATTGCTGCCGGAGGTTGCCGAGATACTCGCTGATCTCAACGGGGGCGCGACGGAGCGTGGAGACGAGGACTCCATAGATGCCGATGAAGCAGAGGATGGTCCAGAAGTAGGTCAGCAGCGTGATGACAAAGTGAACCCACTGCAAAGGGTGCAGCACAGGGTACTCGTAGATGAACACCAT
>NW_003803329.1:0-2517 GCF_000002495.2 Pyricularia oryzae 70-15
ATGGCCAAAGAGCCATACCTCGACGTCGACGACGTCATCTCCCGCCTCACCATCGAGGAGAAAGTCGCCCTCCTCTCAGGCAAGGATTTCTGGCAGACTCGCGATGTGCCGCGCCTCAACGTGCCTTCTCTGCGCTTCAGCGATGGGCCCAACGGCGCCCGCGGCCGGCGCTTCTTCAACGGCACTCCTGCCGCATGCATGCCCTGCGGCACCGGCCTGGCTGCCACCTGGGATGTCGAGCTGATTGAGCACGCTGGCGCGACACTTGGGGAGGAGTGCAAAGGGAGGGGTGCGCACGTGTTGCTGGGTCCGACCATCAACATCCAGAGGAGTCCGCTTGGCGGTAGGGGGTTTGAGAGCTACAGCGAGGATCCTGTACTGTCTGGACTGATGGCGTCTGCAATGGTCAAGGGTGTGCAGAGCACGGGGGTTGGGGCATGTCTGAAGCACTATCACAGGCAGGCATACAATGCCGTTATAAGCGAACGAGCCCTCCGTGAGATCTACCTGATGCCATTCCAGATCGCCCAAAGGGACTCCAATCCTCTGACATACATGACCAGCTACAACCGGGTCAACGGGCTGCACGTGAGCGAGAACCCTCGGTTGATGCAAGACATTCTCCGAGACGAGTGGAAGTTTGATGGATTCATTATGAGTGATTGGCTTGGTACATACTCGGCTGCGGAGTCTACCAACGCAGGTCTGGACATTGAGATGCCCGGCCCACCTCGCGTTCGCGGTCTCAACCTTGTCGTGTCGCTCGGCAGCAGGAAGCTCACCGAGCACACGGTCGACCAGCGGGTCCGCAACCTTCTCAACCTCATCAACCGCGTCGCCTGCCCCGAGCGACCCTTCCTCACCGATGCACCCGAGAAGACAGACACTTGCATCCCGGCGGACGAACTCTCGTCGCGCATGCACAAGATCGCTTCGGATGGCCTTGTGCTCCTTAAAAACAACAACAACGTCCTCCCGCTCAGCAAAGACAAGACCGTGGCAGTCATCGGCCCCAATGCCCACATTGCTGCCTATGCAGGGGGCGGCTCGGCCAGCCTCCGGCCCACATACACAACGACGCCTCTCGACGGGGTTCGCAAGCACGTCCCATCGGCCAAGTACACGCTCGGCGCCGCGGGCTACAAGCAGCTCCCCGCGCTCAGCCTCATGAGCACGACGCCCGACGGTACGGGGAGGAAGGGCGTCTTGTGCAAGTTCTACAACGAACCGGCCGGCCACGAGGGTCGCGTGCTTCGCGACACGGTCCACACGGACCTCTCCGACATGCTGCTGGTCGACTACTCGCACCCAGACGTGAGCCCCGAGCTCTTCTACATGGACATCGAGGGCGACATCACGCCCGCGCAGTCGGGCGAGTACATGTTTGGGTGCTCGGTGCGCGGCACCGCCAGGGTCCTGGTGGACGGGCAGCTGGTGGTGGACAACGCCACGACGCAGGTGCTGGGCGGCACCTTCATGGGCGCCGGCACGAGGGAGGAGCGCGGCACCGTGGCCCTCGAGGCCGGGCGCACGCACCGCGTCGTGCTGCAGTTCGGGTCGAGCCAGACGCAGCGCGTCAAGAAGAAGGGCGCCACGGCGATGCGCGGGGGAGGTGTCCGCATCGGCTGCGCCCCCGTCGTGGACGCCGACGCCGAGATCAAGCCCGCCGTCGACCTCGCTGCCAGCGTGGACCAGGTCGTCCTCGTGGTCGGCTTGACGGGCGAGTGGGAGTCGGAGGGCTTCGACCGCGACAACATGGACCTCCCCGGCCGGACGAACGATCTGGTCCGGGCCGTCATGGCGGCGAACCCCAACACGGCCGTCGTGGTGCAGAGCGGGACCCCTGTAGAGCTGCCTTGGGCGGATGAGGTCCCGGCGATCCTGCAGTCGTGGTTTGGGGGCAACGAGGGCGGAAACGCCATCGCTTCTGTTCTGTTCGGGGATGTAAACCCGTCAGGGAAGCTGCCGTTATCGATGCCGAAGCGGTTGGAGGATAATCCGGCTTTCTTAAACTTTGGATCAGAGAACGGCCGGACTCTGTACGGTGAGGATATCTATGTCGGATACCGGTTTTATGAGAAGACCAAGAAGGAGGTGTTGTTCCCATTCGGACACGGCCTATCCTATACGACCTTTGACATTACCAACTTTGACGTCGATGTCAAAGCAGATTCCAATGGGGACGACATGGTGCTGGTTTCAGGGGATGTTGCCAACACTGGAACACGCGACGGCCAAACCGTGGTGCAGGTGTACATCAGACAACAAAAGCCCAGCATCAAGCGGCCGCCCAAGGAGCTGAAGGGGTTCCAGAAGGTGGCAGTCAAGACGGGGGCCAAGGCTTCTGTGGCTGTAACTATCTCAAAGAAGTATGCAACCAGCTATTGGGATGAGGAGCGGGATCAATGGATCTCTGAAGCTGGCGAGTATGACGTCTTGGTTGGGCAGAGTTCTGCAGACGTGGTTGTGGCCGGCCACTTTACCATTGCCAAGACAAATTGGTGGAAAGGCCTTTGA
>NW_003803328.1:0-1659 GCF_000002495.2 Pyricularia oryzae 70-15
ATGACGACCACCTACATCCCCGAGTCGGCAACCGACCACTTCGACTATGTCATCGTCGGAGGCGGCACAGCCGGCTGCGTCATTGCCTCGCGGCTTGCTGAGAACCTCCCGGACAAGAAGATCATCGTGATCGAGGCTGGTCCTAGCGACTTTATGGACGACAGGGTCCTCAAGTTGGACCAGTGGCTGGCCCTACTGGGCGGCGAGCTGGACCACGACTACGGCACAACGGAGCAGCCCATGGGCAACTCTTACATCCGCCACTCCCGCGCCAAGGTGCTCGGTGGCTGCTCATCGCACAACACTCTGATTTCGTTCAGGCCGTTTGAGTACGACATGAAGATCTGGGAGTCGTTTGGCGTCCGCGGTTGGGACTTTGCTACCATGATGCGCATGATGAACAAGCTGCGCAACACGGTTCAGCCCGTCCACGCCCGTCACCGCAACCAGCTCTGCCTGGACTGGGTCAAGTCCTGCAGCACGGCCATGAACATTCCCGTGATTGAGGACTTCAACAAGGACATCACCCAGACCGGCTCCCTCAAGCAGGGCGTCGGCTTCTTCAACGTCTCCTACAACCCCGACGACGGCCGCCGCTCCAGCGCCTCAGTCGCCTACATCCACCCCATCCTCCGCGGCGAAGAGCACCGCCCTAACCTCACCATCCTCACCAACGCCTGGGTCGACCGCATCAACGTCCGCGGCAACGACGTATCCGGCATCTCACTCACTCTCCGCGACGGCTCCAAGCGTACCCTCAACGCCAAGGCCGAGACCATCCTGTCGGCCGGCGCCGTCGACACCCCCCGCCTGATGCTCCTGTCAGGTCTCGGACCCAAGGACCAGCTCAAGGCGCTTGGCATCCCCGTCGTCCGCGACATGCAAGGCGTCGGCGAGAACCTCATCGACCACCCCGAGAGCATCATCATGTGGGAGCTCAACAAGCCCGTGCCCAAGGGCCAGACCACCATGGACTCGGACGCCGGCATCTTCCTCCGCCGCGAGCCGCCCAACGCCGCCGGCAAGAAGGCCACCCCCACCAACCCCAAGGCCATCCCCGACGGCGACATTGCCGACGTCATGATGCACTGCTACCAGATCCCCTTCACCCTCAACACCACGAGGCTGGGCTACCCGGAGCCGGCCGACGGCTACGCCTTCTGCATGACGCCCAACATCCCCCGCCCGCGGTCGCGCGGCCGCCTGTACCTGACCTCGCCGGACCCCAAGGTCAAGCCCGCGCTCGACTTCCGCTACTTCACGGACCCGGAGGGCTACGACGCCGCGACGCTCGTGCACGGCATCAAGATGGCGCGCGAGGTCGCCAAGCAGGCTCCCTTCAAGGACTGGATCAAGGGCGAGGTCGCACCCGGCCCCAAGGTCCAGACCGACGAGGAGATCAGCAAGTACGCGCGCGGCGTCGCGCACACCGTGTACCACCCCGCGGGCACGACGCGCATGGGCGACGTCAAGAGCGACCCGCTGGCCGTCGTCGATTCGGAGCTGCGCCTGCGCGGGCTCAACAAGATCCGTATCGCCGACGCCGGTGTCTTCCCCACCATCCCCACCATCAACCCCATGCTGACGGTGCTGGGCATCGGTGAGAGGTGCGCCGAGATGATTGTCGCCGACGCTTCCAAGCCGCAGGCCAGGTTGTAG
>NW_003803327.1:0-459 GCF_000002495.2 Pyricularia oryzae 70-15
ATGACATTTTCTCGTACCATAATCCCCGCCGGCCGGGCAATCTTGACCAGGGCCAGCGCCAACACGCTTCCGCGCCGATTTGCAGCGCAATCGCTGCGTCGGTACGCGTCAATCGGGGACTCGCAACCGCCGCGGCCGCCCTTGGACAAGGTGAAGGAGAGGGTTGAGCTGGCGAACAGGCTGAAGCATGACCCGTGGGTCAAGGATGCGACGAGCAAGATTGCGCAGAATCCAGAGGCGATTAACGCCGTCGTTGAGTTTGAGCAGATCCTCAAGTCCAAGGGCTTTAACTTTCACACCGGCAGACAGCCATCCAAGGTCCAGATGATGAAGCTCATGATCGACAAGGACTTTAGACAGGCGATGCTCAAGCTCGCCGAGGCGATGCAGCAAGCGGGAGTAGACGGGAGCAGCCCCCAAATTCAGGAGATCATGAAGCGCATGGGCCTGGGCCAGTAA
>NW_003803326.1:0-711 GCF_000002495.2 Pyricularia oryzae 70-15
ATGAACACCCATTCGAATTATTCCAGCGGCTCTGGCGGTGTGGACACCAACATCTACTCGCCCATCTTGGCCGACAAGCAGCTCGACGAAGAAGGCCTGAGGTCAAAAGAAGCCACTTATGCCTCAGACACGCACCGGAGGCCCCGGCTATGGTCAATCACATGCGTGTCTTCATTCCTCATGGGCGCCATCGTCGCAGCCTCCATCCTCGTCACTCTCGCAGCCATGGATGTCGGAACCACTGCCGTCCAGCTGCTGCGAGGCCCCAAGCAAGTTGTCTGCCACTGCGGCGTCACCGCCGCCGACGGCATGGCTCAAGGATGCGTCTTCGACGAGCTGGAGCTGGGCTGGATGCGTCCGGAGTGTGTCGACTCGGAGCTGACCCGAGAGTTCTCGCGAGCCGGGCCCAGAGAGGACGGAGGGTGGCACTACGAGACCGAAATAGACGGCGTCGTAACAGCCGTCAACGTCAGCACTCTGTCGACTCGGGTAGAGCCCGGGAGGGTGATCAGGTTCACGTACGAGCAGCACGTGCAGCATTGTATCTTTGAGTGGAGAAAGCAGCATCGGGCAGCGTTTCTGGGCACGACGCTGTCGCTAAGGAGGAACTACGAGGATCATATCAAGCACTGCGGCAAGATGCTTTTGATGAAGGCTGGGATGAATGAGACTAGAACGCGCCTGGTGTATCCAAGCCAAATAGCCGGCTAG
>NW_003803325.1:0-570 GCF_000002495.2 Pyricularia oryzae 70-15
ATGACGATCCTTGTCTTTCTGGCGATAAGCTCGTACAATATAATCCATCTGGCCTCGATAGAGGAACTTGTACGAGGACTCAGGGATGAGCATCCCAGCCACCCCGTCAATTGCGGCCACACCAAAGAATCCGCCAAGGCGGCGGGCTGCGTTTACGACATCATGATGGTCGGATGGGTGGCCCCGGGCTGCATCGACCCGTACGTCCTGTCAGACGCGCTCTCGCCAAATTCGTCGCTGGCAGGCGTCAAGGGCGCGGGGACCTTCAACTTCTCCCTCAACTACGACTTCACCGAGCTTATACCGCAGGACGTCGACGTCATCAGCCAGCACGACTGGATTTTTGCCAACTGGGAGTTCCACAAGGCGCACTGCGCGTACGTCTGGCGTATTCTCGCCAGCGCGCTCGAGCGCAAGAGCAAGGGGGAGAAGGGTGTCTACATTTACAGGACGCTTTTGACTTATGAGCACTCGCTCCACTGCAGCAAGGTGCTTTTGGATCGGGAGAAGAGCTTGCTGGAGCCTACCAAAATGCAAGCTGGGGGTACCAACCGTTGTGTTTTGCTTTGA
>NW_003803324.1:0-405 GCF_000002495.2 Pyricularia oryzae 70-15
ATGTTTGATGCTGGAGTCTTGGCCCAGATTGAGGGCGCAGTTATCGGCCAGCCTTTCAACGCCATGACTCTGAAACCCACCCGTAATGGCTTGTTTGGCTCCTTCGAGCTTTTGTATTTTTACAAGTTTAATAGCCGACGGCCCCTTCACAAGCCGGACGGGGCTGAAAATATGCAGCACAGCCAGCTTGAGACTTTTCAAAAGTTCAATACCAGCACATTAAACGCGACAGTTGACGTGGCTGAAATTGTCAAACCAAAAGCCCACCCCGAGGTTGCTCACCGCCTCGACGCCGTCGGCCCCGGCCAGGTCAAGCAGGTCCCTGAGGTAGTTCACCGAGGGGTCGTCCACCACGAACTGCAACGTTTTGGCCTATGGCCCCTGCTCCCAGCACATCTGGTTTGA
>NW_003803323.1:0-387 GCF_000002495.2 Pyricularia oryzae 70-15
ATGCAACCGTCCAAGCTTCTCGGCGTCCTGACGCTTGCCGTCTCCGTCGCAGCCATTTCCCTCGACTCCGGAGTATCGAAGGCCCTCGCTGCCAACCACGACGGATCCAGTGTGGCCAATGCTGGAGGCAGCCACCGCTTGACTGCTCGAGCCAAAGGCAAAGGCAAAGGCAAAGCCAAATGCACAGGCAAAGCCAAAGCGAAAGCCAAAGCCAAAGGCAAAGGCAGAGGCAAAGAGAATTATTTCAGCTCGGACGACGACAGCGACAGTTCCTCCTCCTCCGAAGATGAGCCCAGGCTCCACAACTGGGACTGCACTCGTTGCAAAACGAAAAACTCTAGCGAATGCAGAGAGGGATACTGCGCGGTCAGGAATCAAATCTATTGA
>NW_003803322.1:0-1347 GCF_000002495.2 Pyricularia oryzae 70-15
ATGTTTCGCCTGGCAAGCCGGACAGCAGCCGCGCCCGCCCGGGCGGCAGGCAAGACGCGCAGCTTCGCCACAGTGTCCCCCGTCACGGGCGCAACGAGGAGCCACAAGGTGGTCGTTGTCGGTGGGGGCACCGGCGGCATCTGCGCCAGCCACCAGCTCCTGCGCTCCGGCAGGTTCGCGCAGGACGACATCGCCGTCGTGGACCCAGCATCTCACCACCACTACCAACCTGGCTGGACCCTGGTCGGCGGTGGGCTCAAGACGGCCGAGGAGCTGGAGAAGCCCATGAAGGAGCTCGTCGACCCCAAGTTCAAATTCTACAATAATGGAGTCAAGTCGCTCAACCCCGAGGAGAACTCGGTCACGCTGGAGAGCGGGGAAAAGGTCTCGTACGAGCACCTGATCCTCGCCCCCGGAATCAAGATTGACTACGCCAGCATCAAGGGTCTGCCCGAGGCCCTCGCCGACAAGAGCAGTCTTGTTTCGACCATCTACGGCCGCGACACGGTGCCCAAGGTCTTCAGCACCATCCAGTCCCTCAAGCAAGGAACCGCAATCTTCACCCAGCCCGTCGGCGTCGTCAAGTGCGCCGGCGCCCCGCAAAAGATCATGTGGATGGCCCTCGACCACTGGAAGCGCGCCGGCCTGTACGACGCCTCGAACCCCTCGGCCTCCCCCATCAACATCAGCTTCGCCACTGGCCTGCCGGTGATGTTTGGCGTGCCCAAGTACGCCGCGACGCTCGAGCGGCTGCGCAAGGAGCGGGGCGTCGAGGGTCTGTTCCAGCACGACCTGGTCGAGGTCAACTCTGGCAACGTCGCCACCTTTGCCCTGCCCGAGGGCAAGGGCACCGTGACCAAGAAGTTCGACCTCATGCACGTGGTGCCCAAGATGGGCCCGCACGCCTTTGTCAAGTCGAGCGCGCTCGTCGACGCGACGGGCTTCATCGACGTCGACCAGGCCACGACGCGCAGCAAGCGCTTCGGCAACGTCTGGGCCATTGGCGACGCGACGAACCTGCCCACGGCAAAGACGGCCGCCGCCATCACGGCGCAGTCACCCGTCCTGGTCGGGAACCTGCTGCGCGTGATGGACGGCAAGGATGGCGGCGAGCTCACCTACGATGGTTACACATCCTGCCCCCTGATCACCTCGTATGACAAGGTGCTCCTGGCCGAGTTCAAGTATGGCGGCCAGCCCAAGGAGACGTTTGGCAAGTTGGTAGACCAATCGGAGCCCAACAGGGCCTTCTTCCATCTCAAGAAGGACTTTTTCCCTTGGGTATACCAAAACTACATGGTCAAGGGCAAGTGGGGAGGTCCAAAGGGTTGGATTTCGAAGCCTTAG
>NW_003803321.1:0-627 GCF_000002495.2 Pyricularia oryzae 70-15
ATGATGGCACCCTCCACCAAATTCACCCTCGAAACCTGCCCCATCGCCCTCACCCCAGCCACCCCAAAGGGCGCCATCATCCTGCACGCCGTGTCGGGCTCCGGCGTCTGGGGCAAGGGCGTCGCGTCCGAGATCGGCGCGGCCTTGCCCGCCGCCAACATCGAGTACACTTCCTTTTGCGACAAGAACAAGTCCTCCTCCTCCGAGGCCTACCCGGCCCGCGACGGCGTCACCGGCCGCGCCCTGCTCATCCCGCCGCAGGCGCAGGACGCAGCCCAGGGCGCGCCCGAGGTCTTCGTCGCGTGCCTCTTTACCAGCTACGGGAGCGGCATCGCAGACGCGGACCGGGGGAAGCCGCCGCTGGACGTGCGGGACGTCATTTTGGCGCAGACCAGGCAGGCGCTGCGGGACCTGCGGCTGCAGCTGGATGATCTGGCCGGCGGCGGGGGCGGGGATGGGGGCAGGAGGAGTGTCGGTAGCTCGGTAAAGACGGCGGGGTTGGCCTCGCCGCCCGTGATCTACTCGCCAAAATTCAATTCGGGGGCGTTTCATGTGCCATGGGAGCAAACTGCTGCTCTGGTCGAGGAGGCTTTTGCGGGGTGGGATGGGAAGTGGTCTGTGGCTTGA
>NW_003803320.1:0-726 GCF_000002495.2 Pyricularia oryzae 70-15
ATGCTTCGCAACATCACCCTCGCCCTCGCGGCAGTACTCCCCTTTGCTATGGGCCAGGTCAGCGAGGGCTTCGAGGCCGGCCTGGATGCCACGGCTTGGCCGACCTATGCGCCCGACTGCAGCCAGGGCGGCAAGATCACGCTCGACTCTTCGCAGGCACACACTGGCAAGAACTCGGTCAGGGTCGACGGTGCAGGTGGCTACTGTGGACACATCTTCTTTGGCACCACAAAGGTGCCCAGCGGCGACGTATACGTCAGGACATGGCTCAAAGCATCCCGCGCCTTGACCGACGCGCACGTCACCTTCATCACCATGCCCGACACGGCGCAGGGCGCCAAGAAGCACCTCCGCGTAGGCGGCCAGAGCAAGATCCTCATGTTCAACCGCGAGACGGACGACGCGACGCTGCCGGACCTGTCGCCGCAGGGCATCGCCACGTCGGCGGCGCTGCCCGCCAACAGCTGGCAGTGCCTCGAGTACCACCTGGGCCCCGACGGCACGCTCGAGACGTGGCTCAACGACAAGGCCGTCGCGGGCCTCACCAGCAAGGCCGGCGTCGCGAACCCCAACGCGGCGCAGTGGCAGCGGAGCAGCATCAAGCCAAAGGTCTCGGGCGTCTACTTTGGCTGGGAGTCGTACGGCGGAGATGCAAACACGTTTTGGTACGACGATGTCGCCATCAGCTCCCAGAGGGTTGGCTGCGGGAATGCTACTGTGGTTTGA
>NW_003803319.1:0-372 GCF_000002495.2 Pyricularia oryzae 70-15
ATGAAGTTCTTCGCTGCTCTCGTCGCCCTCCTTCCCGCGGCCGCCCTCGCCGCTCCTTCTCTGGTCGCCCGCCAGAGCGCAGCGCACCCGTTCGTCATGGACAGCGTCGCCTGCGGCTGCGTCAACGCCAGCGGTCAGATGGACAACCACGGCGACTGCATCTACGTGGCTGGTGACACCAGGGCAAACGTTGGCGATGTCTCTGGCCTTTGCTACAAGAGGGTTTCCTGGGCCCGCGACATGCCCAGCGTCTTCACCGCGGAGTTCTGCGCCAACAAGTGGATCAACGGCGTCAAGGGCGCCACGCCTGTCTGCAAGCCCGTCAAGCTGTGCGACAACTACGACGGCGGCTGGGCTCCCTGCAACCTTTGA
>NW_003803318.1:0-1086 GCF_000002495.2 Pyricularia oryzae 70-15
ATGAGTGCTTCTGGGCAAAACGCTGACCGCTCTGAGAAAAGTCAGCCCGGCTGGGCCGGCAAGACCGGCTCCCCACGGGTTGCAATTCTCCGCCCGCTGCCAAGCTCACAAACGCCTCCACCATCCCCACCACTTGGCATTTACGTCACACCCCCATGCCTTTGTTTTCTTTCCTTTCTTTCTTGGTCGCGCAAGCTTTACCTCAAGCATCATCCAAGAAAAAAAGGTATCCTTGGCCAATACGAACAGCCAAGCAGGGTCCTGATAGCAAACGAGTGCGGAGCCCCACCGTCCGGAGAATATCAAGTTTGTTCACCACAATTCCCGGTTCTGACCCGGGGGCGTAATGCGTTATCTGGCCTGAGGATACCGCCGATCGGCTCGGCTCTGTTGGACCCTGACGTCTTTGCTCTCAGGGAATCCTGGAGGATATGCTGGACTCTGACGGTTGGTGGCGAGCTGGTGAGGTCAATGGCTTCGTATTTCGACCGTGGCCACCAACTCTTGATACCTACTCTCAATATGAACTCGTACGGGAACAACGGCTACTCCAACGGTATGAACGACAGCCGCATGAACAGTGGCATGAACGGCGGCATGAACGGCAACATGAATGGCGGCATGGGCGGCGGTATGGGCGGCGGCATGAACAACGGCATGAGCAACGGCATGGGCGGTATGGGCGGCAACCGCAACGGCTACGGTGGCGACAACGGTGGCATGAACTCTGGATACGGCAACGGAGGCGGCCGCGACAACTACAACAACGGCGGCAGCTACGGCAGCTCCAGCATGAACGGCGGCTCACACGGTCACAGCTCGCACGGCAGCTATGACAACCACGACTCCCGCTCCAGCCGTCCGTCCCACCGCCGCCGATCCAGCTCTCGCTCTAGCCGCTCGTCCAGCCGGTCATCTCACAGCCGGAAGCGCCGTGACTCGGACAAGAACTCGGGCAGCTCCGGCTTCTTCGGCTTTGGCGGCAGCAGCGACGACAAGAAGGACAAGAAGGAAAAGACCTTCAAGGACAAGATCTCGGACAGCATCATTGACAGCGCTGCCAAGATGGCAAAGGACAAGTGGTAA
>NW_003803317.1:0-1068 GCF_000002495.2 Pyricularia oryzae 70-15
ATGTCAGAGAATGAGACCAACGTCGCCGCCCTCCTGCCAGGTCTCGGGCAGGACCTCATTCTACAAGAGCGTCCCATATCATCCCCTGGCCCAGGACAGGTCCTGATTCGCAACCACAGCGTCGCAGTCAATCCCGTCGATTGGAAGCAGCAAGCTATGGGATTCATGGTGGATTCCTACCCTAAAGTCCTCGGCTCTGATATCGCTGGCGTTATCGTCGAGGCGGGCCCTTCCGTGGATAGTTTCAAACCGGGAGACCGTGTGTTGGCCGCCGCACCCGGCCAAACCATTCAAAACAACGATCAAGCAGCTTTCCAGACCTTCACAGTCGTACCGGTCGCGTTCGTTACCAAGATTCCGGATTCGCTGAGCTTCAACGAGGCCGCGACATTACCTGTAGCTACCAACACCGCGTCAATCTCATTTTTTGATAACTTGGACCTGCCTTTTCCTTCCGACGTTTCGGCCGTCGAGGAACAAAAGCTCGGATCCTCTATTCCGGGAGACATCCTTTTGGTTTGGAGCGCCGGCGGTTCAGTCGGCCGCGCGGTGGTGCAGCTCGCCCGTGTTCTGGGCAGAGAGGTGTACGCGACGGCAAGCCCCCGGCACCATGAACAGATAAAAAAGCTAGGGGCCAGCCTCGTTTTCGATTACCGTTCGCCGACTGTGGTCGAGGATATAAAGGCCGCCGCGAGCGCTGCGGGCAAACGAATATTGGTCGGTATTGACAACAACACCAGCGCCGACAGCCTTGCCGGCGTATTTGGAGTCCTATCGGACGGGGACGAGAGCGTGAGGAAGAAGCTCCTGACCATGGTACCTGTGGAATGGGTCAAGGACGTCGTCGTACCCAAGGATCTTGACGTAAGCTGGGTGTCTGGCGGGAGCAAAACCAAGGAGGTTGAGACGTGGGTTCACACCGTAGGGATGCCCTCCTGGCTGGAGAGAGGCAAGATCGCCCCCGGACCGTATCGTGTCGTGCCTGGCGGGCTTGGCGGTCTCCAAGCTGCGATGAATGAGCTGAAGTCGGGTGTTGTTAGTGGTGAGAAGCTGGTTGTGGAGGTTTAG
>NW_003803316.1:0-255 GCF_000002495.2 Pyricularia oryzae 70-15
ATGGCTGGGGGCTTTCGAGGGGCCGGGATTATCCCTCATAACCCGGAAACGGTTATATCCAAACTGGATGTTAAATTACGGACACCTTCACCCGAAGAGCCTGCTTTTCCCAATACCGACACCTGGGTTTCTCAAACGCCGCACAACCCGACAGAAGCGTTGGCGAAAGGTATGGAGCAGATTGCGCATCAAAACACTCTTCTCCTTGCGGATGTTACGGAATGGCGTGCCTGGGCGACTGCCAACCGTGACTAG
>NW_003803315.1:0-735 GCF_000002495.2 Pyricularia oryzae 70-15
ATGATGAGCAAATGGTCGGCAAAGCCGTCCGATTACCAAGCAGTCAGGCTTCGCAACAACCAGCGTCGCCACCGCAAGAAGGTCAAGGACCATATCGCAGAGCTCGAGTCCCGCCTATCAGAGACGCAGATGCAGCTCGACCAGGCTCTATCCCGCATTGCCGAGCTCTCGGATGCGCTCTCTCGGATACGCCCCGATCCAGTGCTGCTCCAAAACCACAAAGCCTCGGGGCAATCCCCCAGGACGAGGCGCCAAACTGCCACCGACGAGCATTTATGGCTGTCAATCAATCACAGCCCAACAGCTGCGCAGGGACTCGATCAAGCACATCCTCGCCTCGCAGCCTTGCGACAAGAAGACCAGGTGACGCAGACGAGCCTGACCCCAAGCCTGTCCGTCCATGGAGAGTTCTCGGCCTCGAGTCTGCGTCCTGTGTCTTTGGGCCCGTGCACAAGCAACGTCGCTGTGCAAACGGCCGACCTCGGCTCCGAGGCAGTTGCAGACGCTGAAGAAGAGGACTGCCGTAGCATGCCGCTTCCGGAACCGGGGAAGCCAACCACCAGATGCCGGGATGCATTTCTCATCATCAATCAGCAAAACCACAAGGCCTTGGACAGCTCCTTCATCCGCATGTGGTTAAAACCCGGGTATCGGAGGTCGATTTCTGACGGCGACGGATGCCGCGTCGATACAGTCTTGCTATTCTCGTTGTTGGATTGGATCAGTGGTTCGTAG